>NC_063174.1:61967055-62075691 GCF_023159225.1 Perognathus longimembris pacificus | reverse complement strand
GGTGGGGGGCGGTCCTGCCACGCTCAGTGCACGTCCTGCTTTATGTTGCAGAGCCGTGTGCGAGGCTCAGCCAGGGGTGGGAAGGCCTGCGGCCGGCTCCACGCGCGTGCCCCCGGGCCTGGCGACCACGTGCGGGCGCCGCGGGCACAGCCACCGGGCTCCGCGTGAGGCCCGCGACCCGACGCTGGGGCGCCCGGCTCTTTCCGGCCACACGGGGAGCGGGGTGGGTGGCAACGGGGCTCCCCGCACACACCCGGTGCCCGCGTCCCGGCGCCCAGCGTAGAGTGCGCGGGCACACGGTGTCCGAGCGCGAGCCTGGCGGCCTCCGCCCTCCACCCGCCGGGACGGGGCCCATCTCCGCTTCCGGAGGAGCTGGGACCGCGGGCTGGGGACGCGGCGCCCCCCTGGTGGCCCCCTCGAGCTGGGACCGCGGGCTGGGGACGCGGCGCCCCCCCCCCCCGGTGGCCCCCTCGAGCTGGGACCGCGGGCTGGGGACGCGGCGCCCCCCCTCGAGCTGGGACCGCGGGCTGGGGACGCGGCGCCCCCCCGGTGGCCCCCCTCGAGCTGGGACCGCGGGCTGGGGACGCGGCGCCCCCCCGGTGGCCCCCCTCGGAACTGCAGCGTGGATTCCCGCAGAGGAGCCCCTGGGGCCCAGGCCCCCCCCAAAGAGGAGCCAGGGGCAGGCGCTGCTGTGCTGCCATGTGATAGAAGAATGTTTATTTGAACAAATTCCATGACAAATAATATAAAATAACCATTTTCTGACAGACATCCACAAGACCACCTGAGAAGGTACGGACGCCTCGCGGCCAGGCGGGCCGGGGGGGGGGTGGGGCCCGGTGCGGAGGGGCGCGGACTTGTGACGAACAAATGTACAGCGGTGAGCGGGGAGGAGGCGTGGACGACAGTGACCGGCGCGGCGGCCCCGGGACGGGCACGGGCTGACGGCCCCCCCGCCCCGCAGACAGCAGGCTTTCCACGTGGGGACCCGCCCCGGCCCCGCCCCTCGCGTAAACATCGGGTGGGCTGCGGCGGGGCCCCCACCGGCAGCTCAGTGTAAACAGGGAGACCCTCCCCCCCCCCCCCCCGGGCTCCGTCCGTCCGTCCCACACACCTCTGCCCAGCAGCTGGGCCCCCATCCGGGCCCGTCCCCCCACGAAGGCCAGGGGGCCCGGGCATCCCCCCCCCGCACCTGGTCCAGGGGACCCCTCCCGCCCACCAGACAGGCTCTTTGGCTTAGTGCCTGCCGAGCACTGGCCGCCCCACGGGCCGACGGCAGAGGCCCGCCCGGTACACACCCGGCAGCCATCCTGCCCCACCCCCCGGGGCACCGGGGCCCGCGGGAGGCCCAGGGGCCGCACCTAGGCCTGGACCCTCGGGCCAGACGGGCGCCTCCGGAGCCCCGCTGTGCACTCGCTTTGGTCTGTGCCGTGGCCCGTTGGCGGGCGCGGATGGAGCCCGGAGCCCACTCCGGAGGGCTCGGCGGATTTGGCAGTTGTGTTGGCAACGGGGCCCTGTCCTGGGGTTCCTGCCCCTGACGTCTCCACGGCCATCCACCCACTGGGCGGCCCTCCCCCCCCCCCCGCCTCCGGCCGCACGCAGGGCCCCCTGGAGGCCGCGGGGGCCTGGGCTCCAGCCTGGCGGAGGCCGGTGATGGCGCACACGACTCCTCCCCTAAAGCTAACGACAGACACAATGGCGATGGTGAGGGGGGCGTGTGCCCCGGCCCGCCCCAGCCAGGAGGCCCGCAGGGTGGGCGGCGGGGCTGAGGGAGGGCTGGGCACGGGAGGCCCGCGGGGCTGAGGGAGGGCTGGGCGCGGGGCTGAGGGAGGGCTGGGCACGGGAGGCCCGCGGGGCTGAGGGAGGGCTGGGCGCGGGCTGAGGGAGGGCTGGGCACGGGAGGCCCGCGGGGCTGAGGGAGGGCTGGGCGCAGGGCTGAGGGAGGGCTGGGCACCGGAGGCCCGCGGGGTGGGCGCGGGGCTGAGGGAGGGCTGGGCCCAGGAGGCCCGCAGGGTGGGCGGCGGGGCTGAGGGAGGGCTGGGCACGGGAGGCCCGCGGGGCTGAGGGAGGGCTGGGCGCGGGAGGCCCGCGGGGCTGAGGGAGGGCTGGGCGCGGGAGGCCCGCGGGGCTGAGGGAGGGCTGGGCGCGGGAGGCCCGAGGGGCTGAGGGAGGGCTGGGCACGGGAGGCCCGCGGGGCTGAGGGAGGGCTGGGCGCGGGGCTGAGGGAGGGCTGGGCCCGGGAGGCCCGCGGGGTGGGCGCGGGGCTGAGGGAGGGCTGGGCGCGGGAGGCCCGCGGGGCTGAGGGAGGGCTGGCGCGGGGCTGAGGGAGGGCTGGGCACGGGAGGCCGCGGGGTGGGCGCAGGGCTGAGGGAGGGCTGGGCACGGGAGGCCCGCGGGGCTGAGGGAGGGCTGGGCGCGGGGCTGAGGGAGGGCTGGGCACGGGAGGCCCGCGGGGCTGAGGGAGGGCTGGGCGCAGGGCTGAGGGAGGGCTGGGCACCGGAGGCCCGCGGGGTGGGCGCGGGGCTGAGGGAGGGCTGGGCCCAGGAGGCCCGCAGGGTGGGCGGCGGGGCTGAGGGAGGGCTGGGCACGGGAGGCCCGCGGGGCTGAGGGAGGGCTGGGCGCGGGAGGCCCGCGGGGCTGAGGGAGGGCTGGGCGCGGGAGGCCCGCGGGGCTGAGGGAGGGCTGGGCGCGGGAGGCCCGAGGGGCTGAGGGAGGGCTGGGCACGGGAGGCCCGCGGGGCTGAGGGAGGGCTGGGCGCGGGGCTGAGGGAGGGCTGGGCCCGGGAGGCCCGCGGGGTGGGCGCGGGGCTGAGGGAGGGCTGGGCGCGGGAGGCCCGCGGGGCTGAGGGAGGGCTGGGCGCGGGGCTGAGGGAGGGCTGGGCACGGGAGGCCCGCGGGGTGGGCGCAGGGCTGAGGGAGGGCTGGGCACGGGAGGCCCGCGGGGCTGAGGGAGGGCTGGGCGCGGGAGGCCCGCGGGGCTGAGGGAGGGCTGGGCGCGGGAGGCCCGCGGGGCTGAGGGAGGGCTGGGCGCGGGAGGCCCGAGGGGCTGAGGGAGGGCTGGGCACGGGAGGCCCGCGGGGCTGAGGGAGGGCTGGGCGCGGGGCTGAGGGAGGGCTGGGCCCGGGAGGCCCGCGGGGTGGGCGCGGGGCTGAGGGAGGGCTGGGCGCGGGAGGCCCGCGGGGCTGAGGGAGGGCTGGGCGCGGGGCTGAGGGAGGGCTGGGCACGGGAGGCCCGCGGGGTGGGCGCAGGGCTGAGGGAGGGCTGGGCGCGGGAGGCCCGCGGGGCTGAGGGAGGGCTGGGCCCGGGAGGCCCGCGGGGTGGGCGCGGGGCTGAGGGAGGGCTGGGCCCGGGAGGCCCGCGGGGTGAGCGCGGGGCTGAGGGAGGGCTGGGCGCGGGAGGCCCGCGGGGTGGGCGCGGGGCGGAGGGAGGGCTTGGCACGGGAGGCCCCGGCCCCCGGGGGTTATGGCACATGTGGGGTTTTTACAGAGGACCACCCGGCCGGGCAGGCGGCCCGTGGGTGGGGCGGCCACAGGACGCGCGTGCGCGGGGGGCGGGGGACGTGCCGCCGCCTAGATCAGGAACTGCTCGGCGTCCGGGAGGAAGGCGGGCTCCGGCAGGCCCGGCGGCCCGCAGCTGGCGCGCGGCGGGAAGCCCCTCAGCGGCAGGGCCGGCAGCGAGGGCGCCGTGGGGGCCGGCGAGGGGGGGCTCGCGGCCGCCGCCCGGCCCTTCCCGAGCCCCGGCGGGGCCGGGCCTGCAGGAGCCCTGTTTCCTGTCAGCAGGTCCAGGTTGACATTGGGGTCCACGATGGCATTGATGACTGGGGGAGGAGAGGAGGGTCGGGCAAGGCCGAGGGGCGGGGGGGGGGGCCAGGGGACAAAGGCCCAGGGTTGGGGGCCGAGGGGCGGGGGGGGCAGGGGGCAAAGGCCCAGGGATGGGGGCCGAGGGGCGGGGGGGGCAGGGGGCAAAGGCCCAGGGATGGGGGCCCAGGGGCGGGGGGGGCCAGGGGACAAAGGCCCAGGGTTGGGGGCCGAGAGGCGGGGGGGGCAGGGGGCAAAGGCCCAGGGATGGGGGCCGAGGGGCGGGGGGGGCAGGGGGCAAAGGCCCAGGGATGGGGGCCGAGGGGCGGGGGGGGCAGGGGGCAAGGCCCAGGGATGGGGGCCCAGGGGCGGGGGGGGCAGGGGACAAAGGCCCAGGGATGGGGGGCCGAGGGGCGGGGTCCCCAGGGGCGGGGGTCCCCCCGAGTGAGCCCACATACACAGTGCCTCCTCACCGCCCCACACCCACCTTCCAGCTGTTTCTGCACGCGCCGCAGTTCCTTCAGGATGGAGCTGATCTCCTGGGGAGGGAAGAGGAAGTGTGGGCCCCCCCCCCGCCCTCCCGGGGTCCCGGCAGGAGCGGGGTCGGCCGGCCCTCACCTTGTTGGACGTCTTCAGGATGGGCACCTCGTTCTCCGCGTTGACCCTGGCCTCCAGGTCCTCCCAGGCCCCGCCCGTGTTCTGGAAGAGGATCCTGGGACAGACCGGGGACAGGACGGCCTCAGGCAGGGGGACCGCGGGGCTCTCCAGAGCAGCCGCCCCCTCTGCTGCGGGGGGCTCGGGAGGGAAACTGAGGCGGAGGTCGGGGGCAGGGCTGTCTTGGTGTTCATCTCTGCCTGCTGTCCGGGCTGAGGAGGGAGGGAGGAGGCGGGGGCCGGCAGCCCGGCGCAGAGACGCGCAGAGCCCGGCTGCGGGGCACGCGCGCGTCCCTCACGAGGCGCGCCCCCTCCCCTGCCCCCACGGGGCGCCCCCGCCCGCCCCCGCGCCCGCCGCGGGCCGACGCACTTCATCTTCTCCGTGAGGTGCTCCGTGTGCTCCCGGATGGCGTGGGACAGCTGCGACACCGGGTTCAGCATCAGGTTATCGAAGATCACCTGCGGGGGCCGGGGGTCGGGGGTCAGTGCGGCGGCAGGGCCCCCCCCGCCCCCCCGGCGGCAGGGCCCCCCGCCCCCCCCGCCCGGCCGCGCGGGAGGAGCCGTGCCTCCTCACGGTGCCGGGGCCTCGTCCTGGTCAGGCCGTCCGCACAGCCGTCGCTCACGTTCTGGTTGAAGTCCCGAGAGCCCAGGGATCCGGGTGGAACCTTCTGGAAGTTGAGGCTGGCCTCAGGAATGTGCTGCACGAGCTGCGGGGGGGCAGGGCGGGGCGGTGGGCTCACCTGGCGGGGCGGCGAGGGGCCGGGGAGCGGGGGCGCCCCTCCCACGGCGTCGCCCGACGCGAGCTCCGGGGGCACGCGAGCGGGGAGCCGCCCGGCCCACGCTGGCCACGGGCACGGCCAGGAGGGCGGGAGTGGAGCACACGCCGCCACCCTCCGCTCCCCCCTCCCCCCGCCCCCCCCAGGGCGCCCGCTCACCTCCTCCCGGGCGGAGATGGTGGAGGCGGGGCTGCTGGGCATGTTCCCGAGGGAGGGGCTGCGGGGGGGCCCCAGGGAGGCCCCGTCGCCGGCCACGTCATGGATCTCCCTGGCCAAGATCGCCACGTCCTTCACCAGCGTCTGGCTCAGCCTGCGGCCGCCGGGAAGGAAAGCAGAGCCTGAGCCTCTCCAGACAGAGCCGGCGCGGGGCGGCGGGCGCGGCGGGCACAGGGGCGGCGGGCACTGGGGGCGGCGGGCACTGGGGGCGGCGGGCACTGGGGGCGGCCTGCATGGGCGTGGCGGGCACTGGGGCGGCGGGCACTGGGGGCGGCGGGCACTGGGGGCGGCGGGCACTGGGGGCGGCGTGCGTGGGCGTGGCGGGCACTGGGGGCGGCGTGCACTGGGGGCGGCGGGCGTGGCGGGCACGGGGGCGGCGGGCACTGGGGCGGCGGGCACTGGGGCGGCGGGCACTGGGGGCGGCGTGCGTGGGCGTGGCGGGCACTGGGGGCGGTGGGCACTGGGCGTGGCGGGCACGGGCGCGGCGGGCACTGGGGGCGGCGTGCGTGGGCGCGGCGGGCACTGTGGGCAGTGGGCACTGGGGCCGGCGGGCACTGGGGGCGGCGTGCGTGGGCGTGGCGGGCACTGGGGGCGGCGTGCACTGGGGGCGGCGGGCGTGGCGGGCACGGGGGCGGCGGGCACTGGGGGCGGCGGGCACTGGGGGCGGCGTGCACTGGGGGCGGCGGGCGTGGCGGGCACTGGGGGCGGCGTGCACTGGGGGCGGCGTGCGTGGGCGTGGCGGGCACTGGGGGCGGTGGGCACTGGGCGTGGCGGGCACTGGGGGCGGCGTGCACTGGGGGCGGCGTGCGTGGGCGTGGCGGGCACTGGGGGCGGTGGGCACTGGGCGTGGCGGGCACGGGCGCGGCGGGCACTGGGGGCGGCGTGCGTGGGCGCGGCGGGCACTGTGGGCAGTGGGCACTGGGGCCGGCGGGCACTGGGGGCGGCGTGCGTGGGCGCGGCGGGCACTGGGGCGGCGGGCACTGAGGGCGACCGGCACTGGGGGCGGCGTGCGTGGGTGTGGCGGGCACTGGGGCGGCGTGTGTGGGCGCGGTGGGCACTGGGGGCGGCGTGCGTGGGCGCGGTGGGCACTGGGGGCGGCGGGCGTGGGCGCGGCGGGCACTGGGGTCGGCGGGCACTGGGGGCAGTGTGCGTGGGCGCGGCCCTCTCCCGGCCCCCGGTGCGGCGGCGCCAGCCCGGCCTGACAAACTCAGGCTTCTCCCTTCTACTCCAAGCCTCGCGGGGGGGCCGGCAGGGCAGGCTGCCCCCCAGGGTGAGACGGGGCCCACCGGCCTCCACCCGACCAGGCGGTGCGCCAGGGGCAGGGGGGCGGCTCGACGGGGCAGAGGAGGCGGTGGGCGAGAAGCAGCTCCTGCCCCTTCTGCCAAGGCCCCGGCACCGCCAGCCCAGAGCCCCCGGGACCGTGCGCCCCTTCTTGGGGGCCCTTGCTAGGGCCCAAGGCCTGCCGCCTGTCAAGCCGGTCGCCTGCCCTCTGGGACCCTCAGGCCCGTGACCGGCGAGTCCCTCAGGCCAGCCTCTCGCCCTTGGCCTGGAGGGAAGGAGTCCTCTGCTGCCGTCCTTGCAGAGCCGGCCACCCAGGGCCACCCAGGGCCACCCAGGGCCACCCAGGGCCACCCAGGACCTGCCCTGGCCCGGAGCCCACAGAGGACCCATCTTGACTCCAGGTGGCCCTGGAACACGGCCACGCCTCCACTCCAGGACCCCTTACCTGTGCCCCCAGCTCACACTGGGCCCCCCCCCCCGGGGCCTTTGAGCGGGGTGCCGCCCTCCACACATCAAGAGAAAGCAGGATCTCTCCGCCCTCAGGGGCGCCCTGTCTCAGAGCCGCGTCCTGTCTGACACCCTTTCTGGGTCCGGGGGACACGTTGCTCCTGTCTTCTGTGCCCTGCAGGCACCGGGGGCTGGCTGGGCCCCATCAGTCCCCTCTCCTCCCAGCGCTGCCGAGCCCTCCCCTCCGCTCAGCCAGGACGCTGCGTCCAGAGCTCACGCCTGCCTCTGGGGAGCACAACGTCCCCGCTCCCCGCCGCTGTGCAGACAGCGCCACCCCCACCCCCACGCGGGCAGCCGGGAGCTCCGCCTCCACTCCTCATTCTGCGCCCCCCACCCCCTCGGGGGCCGCCTCTGTGGTGAAGATGTCCGCATTCGATCCCCACCCCGGGCCTCTGGCCGCCGCTTCCTCCCGGAGGCCTCAAGCAATCGCGAACGGCACGAACAGAAACACCCGCTGTCTACCTGGGCCCTGGGCTTCTCCTGCGCTTCCACAGCCATCCTAACACTGACCGCTGCTCCGTGATTCCTCCCCACCTCCTGCCCCACGCCCCACTCAGCCCACCAACCGGACGATCCGTCCATTTACCTCACACGTGCGCCTGCTCGCTCATCTACCCATTCGCTCACCCAGACATCCACCTACCAACTGAACCATCTACCCAGTGATCCACCCCCCCACCCACCCAGTGACCCGCCATCTACCCCATCCATCCACCCACCCACCCAGTGATCTGCCATCCACCCCCCCCACCCACCCAGTGATCCACGCACCCATCCCCCCACCTACCCACCCATCCAGTGATCCACCCCCCATCCCCCACCTACCCACCCATCCAGTGATCCACCCCCCATCCCCCCACCTACCCACCCATCCAGTGATCCACCCCCCATCCCCCCCACCTACCCACCCATCCAGTGATCCACCATCCACCCCCCCACCCAGTGATCCGCCACCCACCCCCTCACCCCCACCCACCCAGTGATCCGCCATCCACCCCCCCACCCAGAATCCGCCATCCACCCCCCCACCTACCCACCCATCCAGTGATCCACCCTCTATCCCCCCACCCATCCAGTGATCACCATCCATCCCCCCACCCATCCATCCAGTGATCCACGCACCCATCCACCCCCCCACCTACCCACCCATCCAGTGATCCACCCTCTATCCCCCCATCCATCCAGTGATCCACGCACCCATCCCCCCACCCACCCATCCACCCATCCAGTGATCCACCATCCATCCCCCCACCCATCCATCCAGTGATCCACGCACCCATCCCCCCACCCACCTAGTGGTCAACCATCCATCTGTCCACCCATCCAGTGATTTACCCACCCACCCATCCATCCACTCACCCACCCATCCAGTGATCCATCCACCCATCCATCCAATGATCTAACCACCCACTCATCTGTCCACCTATACATCTGTTGGGTTTCCCACGGGCTCATGTGTTGAATGTCTGGTCCACAGCTAGTGGTGCTATTTTGGGAGGTTGTGAGAACTTCAGGAGACAGGACTTGGCTGGAAGTAGGTCACTGTGGGTGGGTCCTAGGAGATATGCCATTCCCGGCTTCTTTCCATCTACCTTTCTTTGCTTCCTATCCACCGTGAGGTGAGCGCTTTCTCTGCCACACGCTCTAGCTACCGTAACGGGGCCCAGTGAGCACGCGCTGGAGCCTCTGAAACTGTGAGCCCAAACCCACCATTCCTGTCGTTAAGGTGTTCCCACGAGGTTTGGTCACAGCCACATAGAAATGACGAATACGCCACTCACCAGCCCACCCGGTCCATCTCCCTACCTGCCCACCCGTCCTCCCTCCACCCGTCCATCTTCCCACAGCCCCTCCACGCGTCCTTTCACCACGCGTTCCCACGCCTCCGCCCCCCACCCCCCCACCCAGGCGTGCTCCAAACCCACTCGGGGCGGAGGGAGAGCAGAGCTCTCGCCGAGCGCCTCCTCCGAGGGCCCGCTCACCTGGCGATCTCGGCGATCTCCGCCGTCTGCACGATGAAACCGTAGGGGCCGGGCTCCTCCTCGTCGTCGTCGGTGTCGCGCGGGCCGGGGGCCCGGGATCGAGCCCGGCCGGAGCCGCCGGCCCGCTGGGTCTGCGTGGCTGTTGAGGCATGGGAGCGTGTGTGTTTGGGGGAGCCGTGGTGGGAGCCGTACTCCTCCTCGGAGGTGGACGTGTAATCCGAGCCCTGCTGCCGCCGACGCGTGTCTGGGCGAGTGGATGGGTTTCAGAAGCAAAACAGAACAGAGCAGCGCTCAGACCTTCTGGTGGGGCCCTGCACGGCGGGGCAGGCCGGGCGGCGGGGGGCACCCGTGCCCAGAAAACCCCCGACAAAAGCATCGCAGCCGCCCAGCACCCGGTGAGGCCACCGCCACCCGCACCCCTCAGGCAAGTGTGCGCCTTGCGGATGGAAGCCAGCCCAGGGTGGACGCCTGGGTGAGTGTGCCCCTTACACATGGAAGCCAGCCCCTGGTGAGTGTGCCCCTTACACATGGAAGCCAGCCCCTGGTGAGTGTGCCCCTTACACATGGAAGCCAGCCCTGGGTGGACACCTGGGTGAGTGTGCACCTTACACATGGAAGCCAGCCCCTGGTGAGTGTGCACCTTACACATGGAAGCCAGCCCTGGGTGGACGCCCAGGTGTGCACCTTACAGATGGAAGCCAGCCCTGGGTGGACACCCCCAGCCGAGTGTGCACCTTACACATGGAAGCCAGCCCTGGGTGGACGCCCAGGTGTGCACCTTACACATGGAAGCCAGCCCTGGGTGGACACCTGGGTGAGTGTGCACCTTACACATGGAAGCCAGCCCTGGCGAGTGTGCACCTTACACATGGAAGCCAGCCCTGGGTGGACACCTGGGTGAGTGTGCACCTTACACATGGAAGCCAGCCCTGGGTGGACACCTGGGTGAGTGTGCACCTTACACATGGAAGCCAGCCCAGGGTGGACGCCTGGGTGAGTGTGCACCTTACACATGGAAGCCAGCCCCTGGTGAGTGTGCACCTTACACATGGAAGCCAGCCCCTGGTGAGTGTGCACCTTACACATGGAAGCCAGCCCCTGGTGAGTGTGCACCTTACACATGGAAGCCAGGCCTGGGTGGACACCCCCAGCCGAGTGTGCACCTTACACATGGAAGCCAGCCCTGGGTGGACGCCCAGGTGTGCACCTTACACATGGAAGCCAGCCCTGGGTGGACACCCCCAGCCCAGGTGTGCACTTGCAGATGGGAGTCGACCCTTGGCGGCAGGGAAGGGTGCTGGCAGAGCAGGGCTCAGCCGGGCCTGGGGAGAGCCTGTCCAGCGGGCCTGGGGAGAGCCCGTCAGCGGGCCTGGGGAGAGCCCGTCAGCGGGCCTGGGGAGAGCCTGTCCAGCGGGCCTGGGGAGAGCCCGTCAGCGGGCCTGGGGAGAGCCCGTCAGTGGGCCTGGGGAGAGCCTGTCCAGCGGGCCTGGGGAGAGCCTGTCCAGCGGGCCTGGGGAGAGCCCGTCAGCGGGGAGGGCCAGCCCCAGGGCCCGGGTGACGCACTCCTCCGGCAGCCCTTGGGGATGGGCTCTGGGGGCAGCCGCGTGGAGGAACTGCTTGCCCGGCCTGCTGGGAACCCGCAAGCAGGTCTGGATAGCCAAGGCGTGCTAAGGGATGGGGCTGCAGGGCCGCAGGTCCCCCGGGCAGAGCTGCGGCCACGGCCGCCACGGCCCCCACGGCCCCCACGGCCCCCACGGCCCGGTCCAGTCCACAGCGGAGGGGGTGGGGCCGGGGACAGAAGCTGCGGGGGGGGGCGGGGGGGGGCAGAAGCACCAGGCTGCACCAATCCACTCAGTCTACTCACGCTGCTTCCCGGACGGGATGGGTTCCCTTCCCCCCGGGGTTCCCATCCCCCCCACCCCCCTCCCCCCCATCCCCCTCCACCCCCACCCGGCCTCCCCGCCTCACTGCACACAGGGACCTCAGAGTGCAGATGGGGGCGCGGCTCACGGGGGCGCAGCCCGACCCCCTCAGCCCTGGGCCTGTGGCCTCAGGAGGGCACTGGCCCCCAGCAGATGGGCACAGAGGCCTCCACCGGGCTTCACGTCCCCCAAAGCACCGGGGGCAGCGAGCCCCAGCCGAGCCCCACTCGGGGGCTGGAAAAGCCCCTGCTGTCCCCCCCGGCCCCGGGGGGCCCTCGAGAGGAGCGCGGCAGGCCCGCCCTGCACGCGGGGCCGGTGCCCGTGTGTACGTCTGCCCCAGGCCTCCCCCCCCCCCCAGCTACTCACGGGAGGCGTATCTGGCGCTGCCGGGCCGGGCCCGGCTGAAGGGCTGGCGGGCCCCGGTGCTGGCGGCGGCGGCGGCGGCGGCCTTCCTGGCGGCGGCCCGGGCCTCGGCCACGGTGGGCTTGCGGCTGCCGCAGTACAGCTCGGCGCTGCGGCCGGAGAAGCCGGTGCGGGCGGGGGCGGGGGGCGGGCTCCGCGTCGCCGGGCGCGGTGAAGGAGCCGGCCCGCTTGCGGGGCATGGCCAGGATGTCCAGGCGCGTCAGCTTCTTGGCCTGCTCGGGCGGGGCGGGCGCCCGCTCCCCCTCCGCGGCCTCGGTGTCGGACGCCT
Organism: Perognathus longimembris pacificus; assembly: GCF_023159225.1. Classification (NCBI taxonomy): domain Eukaryota; kingdom Metazoa; phylum Chordata; class Mammalia; order Rodentia; family Heteromyidae; genus Perognathus; species Perognathus longimembris. Next base: position 62,063,867 of record NC_063174.1, on the reverse strand, counting down.
CCCCCAGCCGGGCCCGCCGCAGCCGGGAGGCCCGGGTGGGCCGGGGGGTGGACAGGCTGTTGGAGCGGGTCAGGGCCTGCTGCACCTTCTGGGCGCCGGGGGAGACGCGGCTCTGCTCCTCCCGGGGGGCGGGGGGCGGCGGGGAGGGCGCGGGCTTCCGCCGGGGCCCGGGGGCCTCGGGGCCCTCGTGCTGGGAGGCGACCGCGTCGGGGCCGGGCGGGGCGTCGAGGCCGGGGCCCCGCTCCGCGTCCGGCCAGTCCAGGGACCCGCGGGAGCCGTGGCCGCACCGCACGGCGGGGCGCCGGCCCGGATCCGCCGGGCGCGGCCGCTTCTCCCCCGGGGCGGCGCCCCCGGAGCCCGGCGCCTCCGGCGGGGACGGCGGGCTCTCCTTCCGGGGCCCCGGGGTCCGGGGGGTGGTGGGGCTGGGTCCGTTCCTGCCGCTGAGCAGGCTGACGGTGCTGGCGGTGTCCGCGTCCGAGTCCCCGGACAGGGAGTCCTCCGGGGGCCCGGGGGCGCCCGCCCCGGCCTCCGGCTCGGGGGCCTTGCAGAGCAGCCGGGCCTCCAGGGCCGCCAAGGCCGTCTCGGTCTCCTTCAGGATCAGGCGGGTGTCCGGGGCCTGGGGATCCCCGCGCGAGGCCCGGGCGGCCGCCAGGTCCCGCAGCAGGGGGTGGCTGGCGACGCGGGGCGGCCTGCCGGGCGCCGGGGGGCCCCCATCGGGCTCCTTGGTGAAGCTCTCCTGTCGGACGAAGGCCGGGGTCTCCCTGGGAGGGGCCGGGCCGGGGCCGCCGGGCTCGGGGGAGCGCCCGGCGCGCAGCTGGAGGGCCACCCTCCCGCCGGCGCTGACGCGGCCGCCGTCCTTCGCGGGGGGGGCCGGGGGGGGCCGCCCGCCCCGGGCCTTCCGCCTCCCCGGGGGCCACTCGCGGTTTCCGGGGGAAGGCGGGCTCCCCGTTCTGGTCTCCGATGAAGAAGGAGGCGGGGGCCGGCTCCCCGGGGGCCCGCGGGCCCCGGGCCCGGACGGCCATCTCCTGGGGACTCGGGCGCCGCTCCCCCCTGCCGCTCGGGGCCCAGGCCCCCGTCTGACCCGCTGGCGTCGCTGAGGCTGTCGGGGTCCAGGTCCTCCTGGCCCGGGAGGCGGCCGGCCGGCTCCCCGCCCGGCTCCGGCGGCCCCGGCCCAGGCCTCCTGGCCCCCTCGGGCCCCGCGGGGCCGTCGGCCCTCTCGCCGGGCAGCTGGGGAAGCAGTCGCCGCGTGCGCGCAGGCGGGGCCCCCTCCGGCTCCCCCGTTCTGGGTCCCGGGCCGTCCTCTGCAAAGCACGGAGCCAGTCCCGTCACGGCGGCCGCGGGCCCTGGGCACCCGAGCCGCCCGCGGGCCCCTCCCTCCCAAGGCACCAGGGCCCGGCCGGGCCGGTGGCCAGCGCCCTGCTCCGGCGAGGTCCCCGGGGTCACGAACCTGCCGGGCCCGGGTCTGAGTAGCTATCGGCCAGGCTGGCCCAGCGGGACACCCACTTCTGAGCCCCCGGCGAGCCTGGGACCAGGTGGCCCTGCAGGGAGGAGAGCGGGGCGGGGCCTGAGCCGGGAGCGAGGCGGGGAAGGGGCCCGCACCACCTGCCCACCACCCTGGCCGCACACGCGCCCCGGCGGGCACGGCGGGCCTCAGCTGAGAGCGCCGGGGCCTCGGGGCCGGCCCCGCGGAGGAAGCCCGCACAGACCCCGGCGGGCACGGCGGGCCTCAGCTGAGAGCGCCGGGGCCTCGGGGCCGGCCCCGCGGAGGAAGCCCGCACAGACCCCGGCGGCGGCGCCCCTCGGCCCCGGCCTCCCGGGGGCCGCTCACCCCGGGGCTGGCCCTCCCCGCTCCAGGCTGGCGTGGGCCGGCCTGCCAGGAGCGCCGGCCCTGGAGGAGAGGCCCCGCCCAGCCCACCCGGGCTGCCGCCGCGGGCCTGGCCCCTTCCTTCCAGAGCGGCCTCCAGGCCGGTACCTGGTGCTCCGTCTGGGGGGCCGCACCCGGGGGCCGGGAGGCAAACTCCTGCAGCAGCGCCATTCTCTGGGCCACGCCCCCGTCCACGGAGTCTTCCCTGTCCCCCCCTTTGATGACGGGGCGGAAGGTGGCGTTGGACACTCTGGAAAGTTCTGGGGCCTCAAACACCCCAAACACCTGCCAGAAGAAAAGCACACAGAGGGTCAGAGGCGCCCAGCCATGGGCGGGGCCTGGCCAGCGGGGGGCGGCCAGAGGGCAGCTCGGCGTTGAGGCCTCCTCCTCCCGCCCCCTCCTGCCCGCCGGACCAGCCATTCGAGCTAGGACGGGGCTGAGGCACGTCGGTGCCCCCCCCCCCCCCCGCACCTGGTCGATCATCTTCCGGGCCTCCTCCACCTCCCGGTCCTGTGCTTCCGTCTCGATGGTGTAGGTGCCCGCGTCGCTCAGGCTGTCCTCCTCCTCCTGCCGGCGGGCCTTCGTCAGCTGGGGGTCGGCCGGCGGGGGCGGGGGGGTGGGCGGGGCCGCGGGGCTGGCCGAGCAGGGCGTCGGGGGGCCGGGCGGCCCCGGGGGCGCCCGCTCCGGGCCCGGCCGGGGGGCCGGGGAGCCGTCGCGCAGGCCCTGGGCCGCGAAGTCCTGGGCCAGGCGGGAGCGGTGCCCCACGCTCCCGAAGGGGCGGGCGGGGGCGCGGGGGGCGGGCGCGGGGCCCCCCGGCCGCTCCTCCGGCCTGTCCCGCTTGAGCGAGCCGGCCCGCGGGGGCCCCCCGCCGGCCGGGGCGCGGGCCGGGGGGCCGGGGCGCTCTCGGTCCGCGGGCCCCGGGGCGCGGCGCTTGTCCGTCTTGGGGTCCCCCGGCGGGGCGTGCGTGAAGGACTGCGAGCGCTTCTTGCGAGGCGTGTCCTCGTCGAAGAACTCGATGACGAAGGCCTGCTGGTTGTGCAGCAGCTCCTGGGGGTCCCGCCGGATCTGCCGCTGCAGCCGCGCCGGCTCCCCGCCCGCCTCCGCCGCGGCCCCGCCCGCGCCCGCCTTCGCCAGCGGGTCCTCCGAGTCGCTCTGGGTGCCGTCCTCGTGCTTGTGGCCTGGGGAGCCCCAGGGGTCGGAAAGGGTCCTCGGTACTGGGGACACGGCCGCCTCGCACCCCCGGGCGGCGCACACACAAGGCCTCGTGGGTAAAGCAAACGCGGCCCCCGCACGGGAGCCCAGCACACGGAACGGACCCCACACGCTGCCCGAGACCGGGCAGGGGGTCCTCGGGGAACGCACGGGAAAGGGAAGACCAGCCAAGCCAGCTGGGCACGCCGCGCCTGCCCCCCGACCCCCGATGCAGCGAGCCCGGGCTAGGGCACGCCAGGCCTGCCCCCCAACCCCCGATGCAGCGAGCCCGGGCTAGGGCACGCCGGGCCTGCCCCCCGGTGCAGTGAGCCCAGGCTAGGGCGCCCCGGGCCTACCCCCCGGTGCAGCGAGCCCAGGCTAGGGCACCCCGGGCCTACCCCCCGACCCCCGGTGCAGCGAGCCCGGGCTAGGGCACGCCGGGCCTGCCCCCCGGTGCAGCGAGCCCAGGCTAGGGCACCCCGGGCCTACCCCCCGACCCCCGGTGCAGCGAGCCCAGGCTAGGGCGCCCCGGGCCTGCCCCCCATCCCAGATGCCCAGGGCCCACGGGGACCGACTCACGGGGCCCCGCCTGCCCCAGGCCGGGCGGCCGCGGGGCGCCCTCACCTTTCAGGGTGCGGCTGTGGACCGGCAGGTCGCTCTTGGTGCTGTGGCGGTCATCGCCCGCGCCCGGCCGGGGCAGCAGGCTGGGGTCATTCTGCACCAGCCAGTCGGCCACCTTGGTCTGGGCCGAGACCATGTCCCCGGGGGAGGCCTCCTGGCCCGGGGTCCGCCGCTGGCGCAGGGAGAACTTGGTGATGTGGTCCTTGATCTTCACCTTCCCCGGGCTGCAGTCGTCAAACTCGATGGTGAAGGAGGCGTGGCTCTGCACCACGGGGGCCGTCCCTCCGCCGTCCCCCTCCCTGTCCTTGGTGGGCGCCTCGGGGGGCTGCCATGGCCGCGGCGTCTCCTTGGTGGGGATCTCAAAGTAGCTGGGCTCGCGCCGGAACGGATAGCCCTGGTGCTCCGGGGCGGCGGGGGGCCCGTCCAGCTCCGCCCCCTGCGTCGGCGGCTCCCTGGGGCGCTCTGGAGGGACACGGCCCCGGACCGGCCGCTCTCGGTCACCCTTTCCCTCCCCCGGCCCGGCCGCCTGGCCCCTCCCCCTGCTGAGTGCCCGGCCCGGCCGCCCCTCCTCCCCTGCGCTGTGAGCCGCGGCCGGGGGGGCGGGGGAGGCCCACCTGGGTAGGGGGGAGGCCCACCTGGGTAGGGGTGGGGGGGGCCCACCTGGGTAGGGGGGAGGCCCACCTGGGTAGGGGTGGGGAGGCCCACCTGGGTAGGGGGGAGGCCCACCTGGGTAGGGCTCCTCCTGGCGCTGGTCCTCAGGGGCGGCGCCATCGTCCTCCCCCCACCAGGAGGGCTGCCCGTACAGGGGCGTGCGGTAAGCCGTGGCCTCTGTGGGGGAGCAGCGCCCAGACCCCGGTAACGGCGGCGCCCGCCGCGGAGCTGCCGCACCGGCCGGGCTCAGGGCCGCCCGCGTGGCGCATGGCCGACCCCGGCCAGCGGCTGCCCCCGCCATCCCCGCCCTGGCTGCCCCCGCCATCCCCGCCCTGGCTGCCCCCGCCATCCCCGCCCTGGCTGCCCCCGCCATCCCCGCCCTGGCTGCCCGCCCGCGTCTCCCCGTGCGCCGCGTCCACTTTGGGGGCCCAGGAGGCGGCCTCGGGGCGATGCCAAGCACCGCCTCCCGCCGCGAGCCCTCCCGGCCCACACCCACGGGCTCCGGCGGCTCGGAGGACGTTCCGGAAATCCCCCCCCCCCGCCCCGTTCCCAGTGGACGGCCGCCCCCGGGGAAGCCGTGCCCCTCGAGGCCCACCCGTGCCCCCCTCCCAGGCCGGCCGGCAGCTCCCGGCTCCGTGCGGGGGCGGGGGTGAGCCTCCCCGCCTCGGCCGGCTGCCTCCCCTCCCTGCTCCCCCCTCCCGGCTCCCCCCTCCCCGCCCACCCCCGGCTGCGGAGGGCGCCGGGGACCGGGAGGCCGGCGGGGAGAGGGGTCCCGGGGGACTTGGCACGGGGGGGCGGTGGCCGGGCAGGGCCGCGGCGGCCCCGTCTGCCCCCCTCTTCCCGGCCGGGCCCTGCTCCCACCCCCAGGGCCTACCTGCGCCGGGCCTTCGGTCCCCTTTCTCGGGCCTGGGGTGGGTGGACTCGCAGTAGGGTGCGGGCTCCTGCAGGGGCTCCGCCCTCTTGGGCAGGGAGGCCTGGACGTTCACCTGCAGCTGGCTGGTGTACTTCTCATGCTGAGGACAGACGGGGGGTGGGGGGGGAGCGGGGTCAGCCCTGGGACGCCCTCACCCACGGCAGGTCCCGAGTGCGAGACCTGCCCGGGGGAGCCGGGGGCCCAGGCCACGAGGTCCTCCGCGTGGCGCCCTGAGCAGGGCCCTGCCCCGCACCCCAAGGCCCACACGCCAGGGAGGGCGAGAGGCCTCGCCTGACACAAGGCACCCAGAATCCTCACGCCCCCCCCCCCGGGCCCTGGCCACACACGACGCCCCAGGGATGCACCACTGCCCTGGCCACCGCTCCCGTCCTCCCCAGACACCCTGTCGGTCAGGACCGTCCTCGACGCCAGGGGCTCAGGCCTGTCACCCCAGCGACTCCGGAGGCCGAGCGCCGAGGACGGCAGTTCAAAGCCAGGCGAGTCACCGAGTCTATGAGCCCCTTATCCCCAATGAGCCGCCCGGACACTCGCAGTGGAGCTGGGGCTCAAGTGGTAGCGCGCCGGACTTGAGCACGAAAGTTCAGGGACAGCGCCCAGGCCGTGAGTTCAAGCCTGGGATCAGGACGCGCGTGCGCACGTGCGCACACACCCACACCCACGTCGCTCCTCACCTTGCCCCCCCCACCCGTGGCGCTCCCAGCAGGCTCCCGCCCCTCTCGTCCGCTGACCCAGCAGGCCCCCGGGCCGCCGGTCTCCCTGCTCGGCCTGTCCATCAAACTCCCCCAGGATGGCGCTGAAAGCTTCAGCCGCAGGAGGCGGGCCACGCGCCCTCACCCTCGCTCTACCCCACCCAGCGACCCCTCCACCAGCCCCGAGAGAGGGCGGCTGCATCCTCGCCGGCTAGACCGGGTCTGCAGGCGGAACGGGCCGGGCCGGGCTGACTCATGACACCCCAGCCGGGACGGGAGCCTCGGGCAGGGAGAGCCGGCGGCGGGGCGGCGGGGGCAGAGGTCCCCGGGGGGGCGGGCGGCACTGACCTTGAGCGCCTCCTCAGGGACGCGGTGCAGCACCCGCTCCAGCACGTACATGTTGGGATGTGGCTGTGTTAAGGAGAAGACAGCGCGGGAGCCGGAGGCCCGGGGCCAGGCCAACGGGAGGAGGGCTCCTTCCTGGGGCGGCCCGGCCCCGGTACACACACACATACACACTCACAAATGCACACATGCACACACGCACACACTCACAAATGCACACATGCACACACATGCACACACACATGGCCAACGGGAGGAGGGCTCCTTCCTGGGGCAGCCCGGCCCCGATATACACACACACTCACAAATGCACACATACACACACATGCACACACTCACAAATGCACACATACACACATACACACTCACACGGCCAACGGGAGGAGGGCTCCTTCCTGGGGCAGCCCGGCCCCGATATACACACACACTCACAAATGCACACATACACACACTCACAAGTGCACACATACACACATACACACACTCACACGGCCAACGGGAGGAGGGCTCCTTCCTGGGGCAGCCCGGCCCCGATACACGCACACAGACACACACTCACAAGTGCACACATACACACATGCACACACACACACGGCCAACAGGAGAAGGGCTCCTTCCTGGGGCGGCCCGGCCCCGATACACACACACAGACCCACACACATGCATGCATGAACACTCCCCCCCAGACACACACACACATACACAGGCACACTCCCCCCACAGACAGACAGACACACATACACACTGCAAGCTGAGAACACACCAGGTCCGGCCTGGTGGCCTCAGGGTCAAGCCAAGACCCAAAGAGTAGTGGGTTGTCCCCCAAGCCGTGCAGGACCTCAAGGCCGGGACACGGGACAAGCAGCGAGCCCAGGCCTAGCTGCCCGGAGCAAGGACGCCTGCAGCCCTGGAGGAGCCGGGAAGGGCGGGAGGAGGCGAGGGCCCGCTCAGGGAAAGGATATCATAGCCGAAGCGGATGACATCATTGAGCCTCAGCGTGACATACTTCTGATCTGGGATGCGTACGTCGTTCACAAACGTCTGTGAAGAGGAGGAGGGAAGCACAGGACGGCAGTCAGCCTTCCCGTGCCCCGGCTGAGCTCCACGCCTGGGAACACACCTCTCTGGGGTGCCCAGATCAGGCCGGGACGGGGCCCTCGGGGACCCCGAGCCCGCCCACGCATCGAGGCGGTCTGCTCACCACCCGTGCCCGGGCAGGGCCGTCTCTGTCCTTCCGGCCCGCACACCTGGCCGGCTCTCCCCAGCCGGGCTCCCCTGCCGCCTGGCCTCCTCCCTGCCCCTCTGTCCACACAGCAGCCCGCGTGGCTGGTCTCGGGAGCGGGGCGGGATGGGGAGGGAGGAGGGGGCGGGGCGGGAGCTGGGGCCGCAGCCCTGGGGCACTCACCCCGTTGAGGCTGCCCAGGTCTTTCACCCAGTGCTCATCTCGGTCCTGGTCGTAGTTGATGACAGCGTGCTGCTTGTCCACACTGCGGGACTGGGGAGCACAAGGAGGACCTCAGGCACACAGCCCTGAGGGACCCCGGGGGCAGAGCCCCCCCCCGGGGGCAGAGCCCCCCACAGCCCTGAGGGACCCCAGGGGGCAGAGCACCCCACAGCCCCCGAGGGACCCCGGGGGCAGAGCCCCCCCCACAGCCCCCGAGGGACCCCAGGGGCAGAGCACCCCACAGTCCCAGGGCCCCCCACAGCCCTGAGGGACCCCAGGGGGCAGAGCCCCCCACAGTCCCAGGGCCCCCCACAGCCCTGAGGGACCCCAGGGGCAGAGCCCCCCGCAGCCCCCAAGGGACCCCAAGGGCAGAGCCCCCTGCGGCCATGCCCACCACAGTGCCCGTACTTGCTCTTGAGCCTGGGGACCAGAGCCAGGCGGGCACATGGAGCATGCCCCCAAAAGCCACCGCAAGACACGGGGCACCCCCACCCCGGGCCGCCTTGAGGCCTCGCCCAGGGCCGCCCTCCCCCGCACCCCGTCCCGGTCCAGGCGTGGGACAGGCCCTTCCCTCCCGAGGGCAGGCGGGGGAGGCCGGCACAGGGCCCTGAGGGGGAGGACAGGGCGCAGCTGGGAGCAGTGCTCCCCCGGCTACCCAGGGCCCGGGCGGTGGGGGGGCTCCCTCGACCCCCACCTGCCTGCCCCTGCTCAGACACCTCAACAGACAACGGGAACTCCCACCCGGGCCGTCTCATCTTCCCTGGGACCCCTTGCCAGGACAGCCGCCAGCTTCCTCCTGCCCCCACCCCCCCAGTCAGGATCACAGCCAAGGGCCACCCCCCCCCAGTCAGGATCACAGCCAAGGGCCACCCCCCCAGTCAGGATCACAGCCAAGGGCCAGCCCCCCAGTCAGGATCACAGCCAAGGGCCAGCCCCCCCCAGTCAGGATCATAGTCAAGGGCCAGCCCCCCCCCAGTCAGGATCACAGCCAAGGGCCAGCCCCCCCCAGTCAGGATCATAGTCAAGGGCCACCCCCCCCCAGTCAGGATCACAGCCAAGGGCCAGCCCCCCCAGTCAGGATCATAGTCAAGGGCCAGCCCCCCCCAGTCAGGATCATAGTCAAGGGCCAGCCCCCCAGTCAGGATCATAGCCAAGGGCCAGCCCCCCAGTCAGGATCACAGCCAAGGGCCACCCCCCAGTCAGGATCATAGTCAAGGGCCACCCCCCCCCCAGTCAGGATCACAGCCAAGGGCCACCCCCCAGTCAGGATCATAGTCAAGGGCCACCCCCCCCCCAGTCAGGATCACAGCCAAGGGCCAGCCCCCCAGTCAGGATCATAGCCAAGGGCCAGCCCCCCAGTCAGGATCATAGTCAAGGGCCAGCCCCCCCCAGTCAGGATCATAGTCAAGGGCCAGCCCCCCAGTCAGGATCACAGCCAAGGGCCAGCCCCCCAGTCAGGATCATAGCCAAGGGCCAGCCCCCCCAGTCAGGATCATAGCCAAGGGCCAGCCCCCCAGTCAGGATCATAGTCAAGGGCCAGCCCCCCAGTCAGGATCATAGTCAAGGGCCAGCCCCCCAGTCAGGATCATAGTCAAGGGCCAGCCCCCCAGTCAGGATCATAGTCAAGGGCCAGCCCCCCAGTCAGGATCATAGTCAAGGGCCAGCCCCCCAGTCAGGATCATAGCCAAGGGCCAGCCCCCCAGTCAGGATCACAGCCAAGGGCCAGCCCCCCAGTCAGGATCATAGTCAAGGGCCAGCCCCCCAGTCAGGATCATAGCCAAGGGCCACCCCCCCCAAGTTAGGATCATAGCCAAGGGCCACCCCCCCAGTCAGGATCATAGCCACGGGCCGCCCTCCCCCCAGTCAGGACACAGTCTGTGTCACCAGTATGAGCCACTGCGCCCCCCCCAGCCTCCATCCCCACCCCACGGGTCGCCCCTACTGCCTGAGGAGCCACAGGCCTGGGCCCAGCGGGAGGGAGGGAGGCGGCAGCCTTTGACCCAGCCAGGGCACCAGGGACAGTGGGTGCCCGGGGCTCGGGCCGCCCTGGGGACCCCAGCAGCAGCCCCTTTGACGGGAGGTCTGCCGCTGTCCCTCCTGGGAGGAGGAGGGCCACCACCGCCCTCCCCCCGGGCGCGGGGCCGGTTAGGGGGTCCCCTCCGAGGCAGGGGCTGCAGAGAGGGGCAGGGGCCCCGTCACCCCCGCTGAGCCCAGCTCTCATCTCGGGCCCTGGCGAGGAGCCGCGCGGACAGACACGGCCCTGGAGCTGGGCGGCCCGAGGCGGCGCCCGAGCCCGGCCCCCCGCGCGGGCGGCCGGCTCTGACGGGGGGTGGGGGGTAGAAGACAGCACGAGCAGCAACGTGAGGGGCCTGCACCCCAGGTCTCCCGGGACGTGCCATCCTTGAGTGACCTCCGCCCGGCTCTGAGGGCCGGCCTCCGCGCACGGCCCCGCCCCGGCCCCGCCCCGGCCCCGCCCCGGCCCCGCCCCGGCCCCAGGCTGCCCCCAAACACACCGTGGGCAGTTGGGGGGCTGACACGGAGACCTGCAGCCCTGTCCCCAGATTCCGCTTCTGACTTGGCCCAAAGCCCTCATCCCAGGCTGATCCCACAGCAAGCTGCTCCTTCCCACCCCCGTCCTGGGGCCCCAGGCCCGGGGGTCACGCCGGACACCAGCCTCAGCCGCCAGCCCTCCCGCAGGCCAGGGTCACACCAGACACCAGCCTCAGCCGCCAGCCCTCCCGCAGGCCAGGGTCACGCCAGACACCAGCCTCAGCCGCCAGCCCTCCCGCAGGCCAGGGTCACGCCAGACACCAGCCTCAGCCGCCAGCCCTCCCGCAGGCCAGGGTCACGCCAGACACCAGCCTCAGCCGCCAGCCCTCCCGCAGGCCAGGGTCACGCCAGACACCAGCCTCAGCCGCCAGCCCTCCCGCAGGCCTGGGGGTCACACCAGACACCAGCCTCAGCCGCCAGCCCTCCCGCAGGCCAGGGTCACACCAGACACCAGCCCTCCCCCAGGCCCGGGGGTCACACCAGACACCAGTCCTCCCCCAGGCCTGGGGGTCACGCCAGACACCAGCCCTCCCGCAGGCCAGGGTCACGCCAGACACCAGCCCTCCCGCAGGCCGGGGGTCGCGCCGGTCGCCAGCCCTCCCGCAGGGCCCCAGCCCGTCTCCTGAGGTCTTGGGAGGGGAGGGTGCTCACTGGGACACTGCCACCTCTTCCTTCAGGCCTCTAGGCTCCTGGCTGGGGGGCCTGGGGGCCACCCCCTCCCCGTATCTGGCTGCACGGAGGGTCCCCACGAGTCCCTGTTCGTGCCTGCTCTGCCCACCTACGCCACCCCTGCCGGCCAGGGCCCTGTTCTCAGACACAGCCTGGCCAAAGCCCTCCTGGATGGCAGGAGTGCCAGGACCCACCCAGGCCCTCTTCCGGAAACTTCCCTCCCACCTCCCACCTCCGGCCCACAGCGGATTCCACCCAGGCCAGCCACACGGCCTACAACCAGCCCACCCGGCCACGCACACACCGGAACTGCGGGAAAGAACGAGGCCGCAAGGAACACGGAGGGCAGCGCGGGCCTCACCGCAGGCAGCCGCGGAGGCGACCCGGGGTCTGCGTGTGCTCACCACGAGTGCGACCCGGGGTCTGCGTGCTCACCACGAGTGCGACCCGGGGTCTGCGTGTGCATGCTCACCACGAGTGCGACCCGGGGTCTGCGTGTGCTCACCACGAGTGCGACCCGGGGTCTGCGTGCTCACCACGAGTGCGACCCGGGGTCTGCGTGTGCATGCTCACCACGAGTGCGACCCGGGGTCTGCGTGTGCTCACCACGAGTGCGACCCGGGGTCTGCGTGTGCTCACCACGAGTGCGACCCGGGGTCTGCGCGTGCTCACCACGAGTGCGACCCGGGGTCTGCGTGTGCTCACCACGAGTGCGACCCGGGGTCTGTGTGCTCACCACGAGTGCGACCCGGGGTCTGCGTGTGCTCACCACGAGTGCGACCCGGGGTCTGCGTGTGCATGCTCACCACGAGTGCGACCCGGGGTCTGCGTGTGCTCACCACGAGTGCGACCCGGGGTCTGCGTGTGCTCACCACGAGTGCGACCCGGGGTCTGCGTGTCCTCACCACGAGTGCGACCCGGGGTCTGCGTGTGCTCACCACGAGTGCGACCCGGGGTCTGCGTGTGCTCACCACGAGTGCGACCCGGGGTCTGCGTGCTCACCACGAGTGCGACCCGGGGTCTGCGTGCGCGCTCACCACGAGTGCGACCCGGGGTCTGCGTGCTCACCACGAGTGCGACCCGGGGTCTGCGTGTGCATGCTCACCACGAGTGCGACCCGGGGTCTGCGTGTGCTCACCACGAGTGCGACCCGGGGTCTGCGTGCTCACCACGAGTGCGACCCGGGGTCTGCGTGCGCGCTCACCACGAGTGCGACCCGGGGTCTGCGTGCTCACCACGAGTGCGACCCGGGGTCTGCGTGCGCGCTCACCACGAGTGCGACCCGGGGTCTGCGTGCTCACCACGAGTGCGACCCGGGGTCTGCGTGTGCATGCTCACCACGAGTGCGACCCGGGGTCTGCGTGTGCTCACCACGAGTGCGACCCGGGGTCTGCGTGTGCTCACCACGAGTGCGACCCGGGGTCTGCGTGTGCTCACCACGAGTGCGACCCGGGGTCTGCGTGTGCTCACCACGAGTGCGACCCGGGGTCTGCGTGTGCTCACCACGAGTGCGACCCGGGGTCTGCGTGTGCTCACCACGAGTGCGACCCGGGGTCTGCGTGTGCTCACCACGAGTGCGACCCGGGGTCTGCGTGCTCACCACGAGTGCGACCCGGGGTCTGCGTGCTCACCACGAGTGCGACCCGGGGTCTGCGTGCGCGCTCACCACGAGTGCGACCCGGGGTCTGCGTGTGCTCACCACGAGTGCGACCCGGGGTCTGCGTGTGCTCACCACGAGTGCGACCCGGGGTCTGCGTGCTCACCACGAGTGCGACCCGGGGTCTGCGTGCGCGCTCACCACGAGTGCGACCCGGGGTCTGCGTGCTCACCACGAGTGCGACCCGGGGTCTGCGTGTGCATGCTCACCACGAGTGCGACCCGGGGTCTGCGTGTGCTCACCACGAGTGCGACCCGGGGTCTGCGTGTGCTCACCACGAGTGCGACCCGGGGTCTGCGTGTGCTCACCACGAGTGCGACCCGGGGTCTGCGTGTGCTCACCACGAGTGCGACCCGGGGTCTGCGTGTGCTCACCACGAGTGCGACCCGGGGTCTGCGTGTGCTCACCACGAGTGCGACCCGGGGTCTGCGTGCTCACCACGAGTGCGACCCGGGGTCTGCGTGCGCGCTCACCACGAGTGCGACCCGGGGTCTGCGTGCTCACCACGAGTGCGACCCGGGGTCTGCGTGTGCATGCTCACCACGAGTGCGACCCGGGGTCTGCGTGTGCTCACCACGAGTGCGACCCGGGGTCTGCGTGTGCTCACCACGAGTGCGACCCGGGGTCTGCGTGTGCTCACCACGAGTGCGACCCGGGGTCTGCGTGTGCTCACCACGAGTGCGACCCGGGGTCTGCGTGTGCTCACCACGAGTGCGACCCGGGGTCTGCGTGTGCTCACCACGAGTGCGACCCGGGGTCTGCGTGTGCTCACCACGAGTGCGACCCGGGGTCTGCGTGCTCACCACGAGTGCGACCCGGGGTCTGCGTGCTCACCACGAGTGCGACCCGGGGTCTGCGTGTGCATGCTCACCACGAGTGCGACCCGGGGTCTGCGTGTGCTCACGAGTGCGACCCGGGGTCTGCGTGTGCTCACCACGAGTGCGACCCGGGGTCTGCGTGTGCTCACCACGAGTGCGACCCGGGGTCTGCGTGTGCTCACCACGAGTGCGACCCGGGGTCTGCGCGCTCACCACGAGTGCGACCCGGGGTCTGCGTGTGCTCACCACGAGTGCGACCCGGGGTCTGCGTGTGCTCACCACGAGTGCGACCCGGGGTCTGCGTGTGCTCACCACGAGTGCGACCCGGGGTCTGCGTGCTCACCACGAGTGCGACCCGGGGTCTGCGTGCGTGCTCACCACGAGTGCGACCCGGGGTCTGCGTGCTCACCACGAGTGCGACCCGGGGTCTGCGTGTGCTCACCACGAGTGCGACCCGGGGTCTGCGTGTGCTCACGAGTGCGACCCGGGGTCTGCGTGTGCTCACGAGTGCGACCCGGGGTCTGCGTGTGCTCACGAGTGCGACCCGGGGTCTGCGTGTGCTCACCATGAGTGTGACCCGGGGTCTGCGTGTGCTCACCACGAGTGCGACCCGGGGTCTGCGTGTGCTCACCACGAGTGCGACCCGGGGTCTGTGTGTGCTCACCACGAGTGCGACCCGGGGTCTGCGTGCTCACCACGAGTGCGACCCGGGGTCTGCGTGCGTGCTCACCACGAGTGCGACCCGGGGTCTGCGTGTGCTCACCACGAGTGCGACCCGGGGTCTGCGTGCGTGCTCACCACGAGTGCGACCCGGGGTCTGCGTGCTCACCACGAGTGCGACCCGGGGTCTGCGTGTGCTCACCACGAGTGCGACCCGGGGTCTGCGTGCGTGCTCACCACGAGTGCGACCCGGGGTCTGCGTGCTCACCACGAGTGCGACCCGGGGTCTGCGTGTGCTCACCACGAGTGCGACCCGGGGTCTGCGTGTGCTCACGAGTGCGACCCGGGGTCTGCGTGTGCTCACGAGTGCGACCCGGGGTCTGCGTGTGCTCACGAGTGCGACCCGGGGTCTGCGTGTGCTCACCACGGGTGCGACCCGGGGTCTGCGCGTGCTCACCACGAGTGCGACCCGGGGTCTGCGTGTGCTCACCACGAGTGCGACCCGGGGTCTGCGTGCTCACCACGAGTGCGACCCGGGGTCTGCGTGCGTGCTCACCACGAGTGCGACCCGGGGTCTGCGTGTGCTCACCACGAGTGCGACCCGGGGTCTGCGTGCGTGCTCACCACGAGTGCGACCCGGGGTCTGCGTGCTCACCACGAGTGCGACCCGGGGTCTGCGTGTGCTCACCACGAGTGCGACCCGGGGTCTGCGTGCGTGCTCACCACGAGTGCGACCCGGGGTCTGCGTGCTCACCACGAGTGCGACCCGGGGTCTGCGTGTGCTCACCACGAGTGCGACCCGGGGTCTGCGTGTGCTCACCACGAGTGCGACCCGGGGTCTGCGTGTGCGTGTGCTCACCACGAGTGCGACCCGGGGTCTGCGTGTGCTCACCACGAGTGCGACCCGGGGTCTGCGTGTGCTCACCACGAGTGCGACCCGGGGTCTGCGTGCGTGCTCACCACGAGTGCGACCCGGGGTCTGCGTGTGCTCACCACGAGTGCGACCCGGGGTCTGCGTGCTCACCACGAGTGCGACCCGGGGTCTGCGTGCGTGCTCACCACGAGTGCGACCCGGGGTCTGCGTGTGCTCACCACGAGTGCGACCCGGGGTCTGCGTGCTCACCACGAGTGCGACCCGGGGTCTGCGTGCGTGCTCACCACGAGTGCGACCCGGGGTCTGCGCGCTCACCACGAGTGCGACCCGGGGTCTGCGTGTGCTCACCACGAGTGCGACCCGGGGTCTGCGTGCTCACCACGAGTGCGACCCGGGGTCTGCGTGCGTGCTCACCACGAGTGCGACCCGGGGTCTGCGCGCTCACCACGAGTGCGACCCGGGGTCTGCGTGTGCTCACCACGAGTGCGACCCGGGGTCTGCGTGTGCTCACCACGAGTGCGACCCGGGGTCTGCGTGCGCTCACCACGAGTGCGACCCGGGGTCTGCGTGCGTGCTCACCACGAGTGCGACCCGGGGTCTGCGTGTGCATGCTCACCACGAGTGCGACCCGGGGTCTGCGTGCGTGCTCACCACGAGTGCGACCCGGGGTCTGCGTGTGCTCACCACGAGTGCGACCCGGGGTCTGCGTGTGCTCACCACGAGTGCGACCCGGGGTCTGTGTGCTCACCACGAGTGCGACCCGGGGTCTGCGCGCTCACCACGAGTGCGACCCGGGGTCTTAGTGTGCTCACCACGAGTGCGACCCGGGGTCTGCGTGTGCTCACCACGAGTGCGACCCGGGGTCTGCGTGCTCACCACGAGTGCGACCCGGGGTCTGCGTGTGCATGCTCACCACGAGTGCGACCCGGGGTCTGCGTGTGCTCACCACGAGTGCGACCCGGGGTCTGCGTGCTCACCACGAGTGCGACCCGGGGTCTGCGTGCGTGCTCACCACGAGTGCGACCCGGGGTCTGCGTGCTCACCACGAGTGCGACCCGGGGTCTGCGTGCTCACCACGAGTGCGACCCGGGGTCTGCGTGTGCTCACCACGAGTGCGACCCGGGGTCTGCGTGCTCACCACGAGTGCGACCCGGGGTCTGCGTGTGCTCACCACGAGTGCGACCCGGGGTCTGCGTGTGCTCACCACGAGTGCGACTGAGCGTGTTCCCGAGGCTCACGGCCAACACCCTGGCCAGGCTAGTGCTCTCGACAGCACCTGCGAGGAGGCCAGCTCCGGCCAGCAGGGCCAAGGGCAATGGCCGCAGGCTGACCGATGGGCGCGGTGGACGGGCTCCACGGCCACTCTGGCTGTGGTTTCTGGGTCGGGTGGGGAGGGCTCGAACCCTGGCTGTCACCTGAGCTGTGGGCAGCAGCCCGAGGGCGGACGCAGCAGAGGCAGAGAGGGCCGTTCCCCGCGTGGGCAGGACGGGCACGCGTACATGTGCGTGTGCACACATGGCATGACTTGCAGCCGTGTCCGCACAGGCAGGCACAGGCTCCGGGGGCACAGGTGTGCCCGTGTTGGTGCACAGGTGTGCGTGCACACACCGTGCCTCCACCGCACAGCAGAGACGTCCTCTCCCGGCACCGGCACTGTGCCAGGAGTGCACAAGGAGGAGACAGCACCCGGGAAACGGCGGGGCAAGGAAGGGGACCCCAGGTCCAGGGCTGGCGGCGCTGCTCAAAACAGCGCTTCAGATCAGGCCCCGCCCAGGCAAGCCGCACGGCTGCGTCCCCCGGCGCGACCCCCCGCCAGCCCGGCCGCTCCCCATCCGGGCCGCCCCACTCTGCTCACCACACCACCGGCTTTGCGTTCTCCCCCCGCCCCCCCCGGGGCGCGGCATGGTAGGAAGACATCTTGGTGCTGGGTGGCTGGGTGGCCAGACAGGGAGGTGACACCCAGAGGCAGTGGGTCACCGCAGGGGCGAGGAGGTCATGAAGGAGAGCAGGAGAGGCCCGGGGCACAGAGCCAAAGGATGGGGTCCGGCGGCGGCCTGGGCTCTGCTCCGTGCAGGGCTGGGCAGGGGAGTGGTGGGTGGGACAGAAGACGGCAGCCTGGGCTGCCGTTGAGAGGCCGCGGTGCCGCCAGGGGGTGGGAGGCCAAGGCTGGGGACGGGGTGGACGCCACACGGTAGGAAAACCGTCGGCCACCAAACTGTCAGCCACCAAACCGTCAACCACCAAACTGTCAGCCACCAAACCGTCGACCACCAAACCGTCAGCCACCAAACCATCAGCCACCAAACCGTCGACCACCAAACCATGAACCACCAAACCATGGACCACCAAACCGTCGACCACCAAACCATCGGCCACCAAACATGGACCACCAAACCATGGACCACCAAACTGTCAGCCACCAAACCGTCAACCACCAAACTGTCAGCCACCAAACCGTCGACCACCAAACCGTCAACCACCAAACCGTCAGCCACCAAACCGTCAGCCACCAAACCGTCGACCACCAAACCATCAGCCACCAAACCGTCAGCCACCAAACCGTCGACCACCAAACCATGGACCACCAAACCATGGACCACCAAACCGTCGACCACCAAACCGTCGGCCACCAAACCGTCGGCCACCAAACCGTCGGCCACCAAACTGCCGGCCACCAAACCGCCGGCCACCAAACCATGGACCACCAAACCGTCGACCACCAAACCGTCGACCACCAAACCGTCGACCACCAAACCGTCGGCCACCAAACCGTCAGCCACCAAACCGTCAGCCACCAAACCGTCAGCCACCAAACCATGGACCACCAAACCGTCGACCACCAAACCGTCGACCACCAAACCGTCGACCACCAAACCACCGGCCACCAAACCATCGGCCACCAAACCATGAACCACCAAACCATCGGCCACCAAACCGTCAACCACCAAACCGTCAGCCACCAAACCGTCAGCCACCAAACCGTCGACCACCAAACCATGAACCACCAAACCATGGACCACCAAACCGTCGACCACCAAACCGTCGACCACCAAACCGTCGACCACCAAACCATGGACCACCAAACCGTCGGCCACCAAACCGTCGGCCACCAAACCGCCGGCCACCAAACCGTCGACCACCAAACCATGGACCACCAAACCATGGACCACCAAACCGTCGACCACCAAACCGTCGACCACCAAACCGTCAGCCACCAAACCGTCAGCCACCAAACCATGGACCACCAAACCGTCGACCACCAAACCATGGACCACCAAACCATGGACCACCAAACCGTCGACCACCAAACCGTCGACCACCAAACCGTCAGCCACCAAACCGTCAGCCACCAAACCGTCAGCCACCAAACCATGGACCACCAAACCGTCGACCACCAAACCGTCAACCACCAAACCGTCGACCACCAAACCGTCGACCACCAAACCATCAACCACCAAACCGTCGACCACCAAACCACCGGCCACCAAACCATCGGCCACCAAACCATGAACCACCAAACCATCGGCCACCAAACCACCGGCCACCAAACCATCAACCACCAAACCATGAACCACCAAACCATCGGCCACCAAACCATGAACCACCAAACCGTCGGCCACCAAACCATGAACCACCAAACCATCGACCACCAAACCGTCGACCACCAAACCATCAACCACCAAACCATGAACCACCAAACCATCGGCCACCAAACCATGAACCACCAAACCATCGACCACAGTGCTTTGAAAGAATGGGAGGCTTCAAGAGATGTGACAACTAGAGAAACCTGACGGCTCCCGTCTGCGCGCGGTGCACCGAGGCCCCGCCGGGCACGTCCCTGCGCGCCCCACGCCCCCTCCCACTGCCGCGGCCGCGCCACGGGGCAGCAGGGCACGCGCGCAGCCCACACAGCCCTTCACACCCGCACTGCCGCTCTGCGCCCACCCGCGGCGGGAGGCTGGCTGAGGGCAGGGCTGTTCACACAGCCGCTGCAAGGGGGCGGGGGTTTTGGAGGACATGGGGGGGACGCCGGGATGTCCAGCTTCCGTCCACCCTGCACCCTGACCAAGTCCCCGAGACTAGAGAGAACGGGGAAGCCGAGAAACCGCCTGAGGCACGGGGCTGAGGCCAGGGCCAAGGGGCCAGAGGCGGCCTCTTCTAGCTCTGCCCTTCATTGGTGGAACCCCAACGTAAGCTCCCTCCCCTTCATACTCCCTCCCACCCCTTGGGCACCCCTACCTCTCAATATCAACCCACTGGGGACCAAACCCAGCGTGCCGAGTTCAAGGGCACACGCGCCGATGCCACAGACCACTTCTGGGACGGGCTAGCCTTGGACAGAGGTGCGCACGCGCTCACTGCCCGGCCGTCTGCGCACGTGACCAGCCCCCTCCAGCCCCGCCCACCCGGACGGAGCCCACCATCGGCCCACGTGACCAGCCCCCTCCAGCCCCGCCCACCCGGACGGAGCCCACCCGTCGGCCCACGTGACCAGCCCCCTCCAGCCCCGCCCACCCGGACGGAGCCCCCCCCGTCGGACCACGTGACCAGCCCCCTCCAGCCCCGCCCACCCAGACGGAGCCCACCATCGGCCCACGTGACCAGGCCCGCCCAAGCCCCGCCCACCCGGACAGAGCCCACTGTCGGCCCACGTGACCAGCCCCCTCCAGCACCGCCCACCCGGACGGAGCCCACCGTCGGCCCACGTGACCAGCCCCCTCCAGCCCCGCCCACCTGGACAGAGCCCGTCTGCGCACGTGACCAGCCCCCTCCAGCCCCGCCCAAGCCCCGCCCACCCGGACAGAGCCCACGGTCTGCCCACGTGACCAGCCCCCTCCAGCCCCGCCCACCCGGACAGAGCCCACCGTCAGCGCACGTGACCAGCCCCCTCCAGCCCCGCCCAAGCCCCGCCCACCCGGACAGAGCCCACCGTCAGCGCACGTGACCAGCCCCCTCCAGCCCCGCCCACCCGGACGGAGCCCACCGTCAGCGCACGTGACCAGCCCCCTCCAGCCCCGCCCACCCGGACGGAGCCCACCGTCGGCCCACGTGACCAGCCCCCTCCAGCCCCGCCCACCCGGACGGAGCCCACCGTCGGCCCATGTGACCAGCCCCCTCCAGCCCCGCCCACCCGGACGGAGCCCTGCGTGCCAGGCTTGGACGGAAGGGCCGCGCTCTGAGCGAGGCCAGGGCGTCTGGACGAGCGGTGGTCCGCGTCTCTGTGCCGGCCGGAAGGGGGGGACTGCCTCCCCAGGGTCTTCGCTTCCTCCGAGCGCGCCGCGGGCTTGGGGCCTGGCGGGGCTGCAGGGGGCCGGCCCGGCTCCCATCCCCCGACGGGAAGCCCCCCCATCACCGGTCATCTCAGAGCCGTGGGACGCGTGAGCGGCGGGGGCTGAACCCGGACTCCACACCAGGGACCGAGAGTCCTCACTGCCGAGCCCCGCTCCGCCTCCCCCGCTCCCCGCCCCCCAGCCCAGAAAGAAACATCTCCCGGCCTTGACCTCGCCGAGCCGGGCCGGGCGGCGCGAGGGCGGCAGCCGGGGCAGGGGGGCGCCGAGCCGGGCCGGGCGGCAGCCGGGGCAGGGGGGCGCCGAGCCGGGCCGGGCGGCAGCCGGGGGCAGGGGGGCGCCGAGCCGGGCCGGGCGGCAGCCGGGGCAGGGGGGCGCCGAGCCGGGCCGGGCGGCAGCCGGGGCAGGGGGGCGCCGAGCCGGGCCGGACGGCAGCCGGGGCAGGGGGGCGCCGAGCCGGGCCGGACGGCAGCCGGGGCAGGGGGGCGCCGAGCCGGGCCGGGCGGCAGCCGGGGCAGGGGGGCGCACGCGCCGGCCCCCGTCCGCCCCAGGGCACCCCGCGCTCTTCCGGGACACCTCGGGCTGCAGCAGGAGCCCCGCCAGCCCTCGGCGCCCAGGTGCAGGGCAGAGACTGGGCCCCCGAGAGCAGCCGGCCCCCGGGGCGGTGGGGCTCCGCTGGGCTGGGGGCCCTCCCCCCCTCGGGCGTCCCGCCGCAGAGAGGACAGAGACCCGGCCCCCGGGCGGGGGTCCCGCTCCCCCACTCACCTGCAGCATGAGCTCGCACTCGTCGCGCCCCACGAAGATGAGCTCCCGCGGGAGCCGGTGGCGGGTGCCGCCGCTGCTCACCAGGAACCAGGACGTGACGCTCATCTTGGCGCTGACTCGGCCCGAGTGACCCTGGAGGGGGAGGGGCACCGGAGTGGGCTCCCGGCCCGCGACTCCGTCTCCGGGACGTGCCCAAGGCGAGCACAGACCGGCCGCCTCCAGACGCGCTGGACTCTAGCCACGCCGCGCCGCGCCTGCGTTCTACGTGGCCTGCCCTCCCCCACGCCCGTCGGTGACGCTCACCTGCCCCCCAAGGTCTCAGGACCCCCCCCAGGACCCGGTTCCCCTGGGTGTGAATCCACATGGACACCACCCACCGCTCCCAGGCCCCCCGAGTCCATGGTGGTGAGGAACCTGCGGTCCCGGCAGTATACGCGGGGGGGGGGGGGGGGGGGGGACGAGGGAAGTCCTCGGACTTCCATCACAGCAGGGCCCACTACGAGATGAAAACGCAGGCCTTATTCAAAAAGGACGAGCAGCTCCTAGCTCCTTGGGAAGCTAAGCAGGGGGACTGTGGTCCAAAGCCAGCTGAACAGACGTTTCTGAGGCCCCATCTCCACCAAGGGCCAGACAACATGGCACACGCCTGTCATCCCCACACTACGGGAAAAGCCCAGCGCAGGTGCTCACGCCTGCAAGTCCAGCTACGCAGGAGGCGGAGATCCAGAGGCTCACAGTTCAAAGCCAGCCTGGGCAGAAAAGTCCTTCAGCCTCTCTTTCTATAGTAACTAGCAAAAAACCAGGCTGGAGGTGAGATTCAGGTGGTGTCAGCAAAGCAAGTAAGCTGAGCCAGTAGGAGGCCCAGGGCTCAGACCCTGGTACCGCCCCCTAAAAGTTGAGGCACGAGGATGGCACGGTGTCACATACCGTGTTTCCAGTGTCACCAGGCAGGCCTGCTGGGGCATGATACCATACCCCGTCTCAGAAATAACCAGTGCAGCCAGGCGCTGGCGGCTCACGCCTGTAATTCCAGCCACTGGGGAGGCTGAGATCTCAAGAGTCATGGTTTGGAAGCCAGCCAGGGCAGCAAAGTCCAAGAGACTTTTATCTCTGATTAACCACCAAGAAGCCAAAAGAGGAGCTGCGCCTCAAGTGGTAGAGGGCCAGCCTCAAGGAAAGAGAGAAAGAGCAAAAGGAAGGAAGGAACGAACGAAGGAACAAAGGAAGATAAAGCTCAGGGACAGCATCTAGGCCCTGAGTTTGAGACCCAGGACTAGCACCAAAAACAACAGCAGCAGCAGCAACAAGCAAAACTAGGCAGGGAGTGTGGCTCAAGTGGTAGATCATTTGCTTAGCACGCGTAAGGCCCTGAGTTCAAAACCCCAGTGCTGCCCAAAACAAAAATGTAGCCTCAGGATCGGAGCATGTGCCCACGTAGGGGGTCTGGGCAAGAGCCGTGTGCTGGCCTGTGGAGCCCGTGTTCATGAGCCCAGGTCTGGGCCTCCCGAGCAACTTCAGAGCAGCTTCAGGACGGCGGAAGTGTGTGAAGGCTGGCTGGACGCCAGGACCCTTGCCCGGCAGGTGCGGGCTCTGGGCTCCACCCCCAGCACCACAGAAACAACAAAACCAAGGCCTGGTCAAAAGGTGAGGGCAGAGACCGGGAGCGCTGTGAGAGTGGCCAGCCCCGGGGCGGGAGAGCGAGGGCGGGGCCGCGGCCACAGCAGTCTGGGCCGCACATGACGGGAAAGGACTCCCAGGTCCCGGACACAGCTAGACAGGCGGGGGCCTTCGGAGGGTGGACACACCCACATAAGGGCACAGGTGCACCCTGGAGTCTGGTCCCGAGGCCGTGCCAGAACCAGACACCCCTCCCCTGAGGACGGGCACGGCCTTCGCCCTGGCCGGCAGCGCCCGGGGCCTGAGCTCGGAGGCCTCAGCCCCAGTTGGTCCACTCCCTGCTCCAAGGGCCTGTCTGTGAGTGCCCGAGTGTCCCACGGCACACATCACCTTGCACACGCAGGAGGAAGATGTAGGGAAAGCCACCCCAAGGCAGGTGGCAAAGCCCCTCCCCCCGGACCCTGTGGCCGGCAGAGCCCAGCCTCCAGAGCGAGCGGAGGCCCTGGAGGCCAAGGAAGCGGGACTCCACGCTCCTGCGGACCCCAGCAGTGGCAGGGGACCCCAGGGCCCTCCCCCGAAGGCCCCGATGCTGCCAGGGGAAGGGCAGGGGCTGCCCGGTCCCCACCCTGCCGCTGCCAACTCCCCGGGAGGGCCGCGGGCCTCGGCTCCAGCCCAGCCGAGAGGCCAAGCCCGGGCGTCTGCCTGGTCGTGGGGCTGCGCCAGAACCCGGCCACCCGCCAGGGCCAATCGCCCAGAAAAGGCCTGGGAACCACCCTCGGCTCCCCATCGGCCCACGGCCGGTTCGGCACCGGGCGAGCCTGGCCATGTTGCTAGGAGGGAAAATAATAAACACCCCAAACTTGTCCCCCCCAGCCGCCCCAGCCAGAAGGGCCACCGCCCGGAGGTGAGCAAGGGAGGAGGCGGGACGGAGGGCGCAGCCGGGCGGGCGGGCGGGCTGCTGGAAGGGGCAGGCAGGGGGAGGCCGGGGGAGGCCGGGACAACGGGGAGCCGGCGGCGGCGGCGGCGGTGGCGAAGGGAGAGGAGGAGGGAGGAGGAGGAAGAGGAGGAGGATGGAGGGGGGAGGGAGGGGAGGGGGAGGAGGGGAGGAGGGCGGCTGCGGGGAGGGAGGGACCGGACCCGGGAGGGCCAGGCCGGAGGGGGAGGCCGCACCGCGGTCCCCGAGGCGGCGCTGGCCGAGCCCGGCGGGCACCCGGCGTCCCCCCGGCGTCCCGGCGCGCCTCCCCGTCCGCAGGCCGCGCGCACGGCGCCGAGCCCGGCCCGGCGACCAGCGCCAGCGCCCGCGGCCCCTCCCGGCCCGGCGCGGCCCGGGCACCTCCGCGGCGGGGCGGGGGCGGGGCGGCCCGGCCCGGCCAGGTGCCCCGGCCGCCCTCCCCGCCCGCCTTTGTTCCCCAGGCCCGGCCCGGCCCCGCCGCCCCGCGCGCCCGCCCCGCTCCCGGGCCGCCCGGAGGCGCGCAGGTGCGGCCCGCAGGCGGCCCCGGCCGGAGCTCCGTCCTACCTGCGCGGCGATCGGGCCGGGCCCCCCGGCTCGCGCGCCCGGTCCCGGCTCGGCCCGGCCCTCCCGCCCGGCCTGCCGAGCGCTGGGCGGGGCCGCCGCCTAGGACATGCCCGGCGCGGCCCGCACGCTGGCGGCAGCCCCGGCCCGGTCCACGGCAGAGCGGCGGCCCGCGGACGCGCGCGGCGGGCCCCTTGACGTCTGCCGGTGGCGCGGCACGCCCCGCCCCGCGCACGCCCCGCCCCCGGCCCCGCCCCGCCCCGCGCACGCCCCGCCCCCGGCCCCGCCCCGCGCGCGCCCCGCCCCGCGCGCGCCCCGCCCCGCCGGAAACCGGGTTCCGACGCGCGGGCCGTGGCGGCCAGGTGAGCTCCCCCTCCGCCGACCCCCGCCCCCGGGGGCCGCGGGCCGCGACCTCGCCCTGCCCGCCTCGCCCCTGCCCGCCCCCCGCTGCCCGCCTCCCCCTCGCCCACCCCGGCCTGCTCCTCGGGGCGGCCCGGGCCCGGCCCCCCCGCCTCCGCCCCCCCCCCGGGCCGGGCCCGCCCCCCGCCGGGCTCCCCGCGAAGGCGGGCACGGCGGCCCCCCGGCTCGGCCCTCGGCCCGGAGGTGAACGCTTAAACCCCGTGGCCCAGCCCAGAGCCCGGGCTCGGCCGCCGCCCGGCCGCGACCTTTGCCCGCGGGCGCGAAGGGAACCCACCCGGCCCGGCCTGGGCGCGGCTGCGCGGGTCCCGCCGCCCCGGCGGGCGCGAGGGGCGGGGAGGGCGCGGCCGGCGGGCTCTCCCGCATTCCGGGGCCGCGGAGGGCGGGCGTCGGGTGAGGAGCGCAGGCCCCGGCCCCCCTCCCCGCCCCCACCGTAGCCCGAGCACACCCGCCCCGCCCGCGGCCACGGGCGCCCCGTCCCCGCCCGGACCTGCGGGCAACCAGGGCGGGCGCCCGCCTCCCGGACACCGGCCGGCTCCCAGCCCCGGGTTGGGGGCACGCACGGGGTGGCCCTGGAGCAGGCGCTTAGCCGCCCATCCCCTCTGCCCACCCCTGACGTCACCCGCCCCCCCCAGAGCCCACCCCTGACGTCACTGTCCCCGCAGTCCCCTCTCCTGCCCCCCATCCCCTTAGTCAATGGCACTTGTCGTTCCTATCTGTGACCTTCTCCCGGTGACCTGACTTCATCCCCAGGGAGGGAGGGGAGGAGTGGGGGATGTTCCCAGTCGGTTCTGCTTGGACCCCTGCGAGCTGCCACCGGGCCCGGGGGTCCTGGGAGCAGGGGGCAGGCGTGGGGCGGGCAGTGCGGGCAGGACCCCGGCACATTTCGGTGATCTGGCCAGTGGCGTTGGGGGCTGAGGACAGCCGGGGAACCGCTCCCCTCTTGGGAGTGGAACCCTCAGAGGAGCCCGGGAAAGGAAACCCACGCAGGGCTGGGGTCCAGTTCCCCAACGAATCCATAACCGAATGCAACCCCAGTCAACTCGCTTCCGGCTGGTTCTGTCAGTACTCGCGCGGTTCTGCAGTCCCTGAGGAGAAACAGGTGCAAGAAGGAGAACCCCTGACAGAGTGAGCACAAGGCACACCAGTGGCCCACAAGCGCGTGACAGCGAGTAGTACTGCCACCCCAAACCATGCAGGGAGAGGCAACTCACGACCACCTCCGCGCAGAAGGGGCGTGAGGAGAGACCACAGCCCGGCTGCGCTCGGGATGGAAAAATTAAAAAGGACCGGGGCCGCGTGCTGGGGGCTCCGCACGCCTGTCACCCTAGCTACGAGGGAGGCTGAGAAGGGAGGATTGCGGTGCCGTGTCAGTCACCGCAGGTAAGCTCGCAGGACCCTCTCAACCCACAGCTGGGCACAGGGGCGCGTGCCTGTCGTCCTACACTGTGAGGGGGCTGGGACGGGGAAGGTTGTGGTTCCAGGCCATCCCGGGCAGAAAAACTAGACTCCACCCCCACAGAGGGCGGCTGGAACCCATTACCCCCGCAATTACAAGAAGCCCAGAATAGAGGGGTCGCGGCCCGGGTGAGCTGAGGGGGAGGGGTCGCGGCCCGGGTGAGCTGAGGTAGGGGGTCGCGGCCTGGGTGAGCTCCCCAATAGGAAGGGAGACTCTTTTCCCGGTAAAAAGCAGCCAGTGGAGCTGCGAGCTGGTGGCTCACGCCTGTCATCCTAGCAACTCAGGGGGCTGAGATCTGAGGGTTGTGGTTCAAAGCCAGCCCAGGCAGGAAAGCCTGTGAGACTCTTATCTCCAGTTAACCATTAAAAAGCTGGAAGTGGAGCTGTGGCTCAGTGATCCAGCACTAACCTTGAGCAAAGCAGGTCAGGGACAGCACCCAGGCCCTGAGTTCCAGCCCCAGGACCAGAAAGAAAAAGGGGTGGGGGTGGGGGACAGGGCTGGAGCTGTCGCTCAGCTGTAGAGCCATTGTGAGGCTTTGAGTTCAAATCCTAGTAGCACCAAAAAAAATTGCCATATGACCCATCGGTCCTGCGTAGCTTCCAGAAAGAGTTGAACACGGTTATGTAGACAGGCGAGTTGAACACGGTTTTGTAGACAGGCGCTTGACGCTCGCCTCGGTGTAAAGCATGGGTCTTGGGCACCGGAGCAGCGGCTGTGGGGTTCAGGCAAGGCTTTGTGGGGATCAAGGAAGGAGCAGGCCCGGAGACCACGCTGCTCCGTGAACACAGGGGAGAAGGCCTTCTCCGCCTCAGCTTCTCAGCTCACCCGAGGCAGCCGGGGGCCCAGGCGGAGGAGGGGCAGCGGGAGCGCGTGGAAGGCCAGGTTCCGCGTGCAAACAGCGCATCTTCGCGCCAGGCTGGGCCGTTCTCCATCCAGAAGCGGCGGCCGCCAAGGGCTGACGGGTCTTTTATGCAGCAGGTAAGTACAGAATTTCTGAATGTCTGGAAATCCAGAAAAACCCCTGCCTCGCACGTGACAGTGGCAGCATCTCCTAGCCTGAGGCTTCCTCCACATTCTGGGAAGACGCCCCGTCTACGCCCACCACCACCATGCCTGCACACACATGTGCACGGACACACACACGTGCACACGCAACCAGGGCAGGGGCATGGAAGGGAAGTGCTCACCCTGTGCCCGTGCGGGGAGACAGCGGGCGCTGGCTGACCCCCACCTCCATCGGGACGCCGGCAGGATGGGCTCCACAGGGCTTCCGGGGGCGCGGAAGAGGCGGGGCTGACCAGGGCGCCGGGTCCACTCCGCGGGAGTCCCGCATCCCACAGTGGGAGCAGCGGCGGCCGAGCTGCATCCACAGAGCAGATGTCACAGGGGAACCGCGTGTCCTCACTCCCGGGCCAGCGCAGTGGATGGGCGTGTCCCCACGGGCCAGCGTAGTGGACGGGCGTGTCCACCCCGGGGCCAGCGCAGTGGACGGGCGTGTCCTCACTCCCGGGGCCAGTGCAGTGGACGGGTATGTCCACCCCCGGGGCCAGCGCAGTGGACGGGCGTGTCCACCCCGGGGCCAGCAATTACCCAGGGGAGAAGGATGCTCAATAACCAACAACTTCCTGTCCAGAAACGAACTTGTAGCAGTGAACATGGGAAATCAGTTGCACTCAGCAGTAAGAAAAGAACAGGATTAAGAAAATCTCTCTGGGGCTAGGAATATGGCCTAGTGGCAAGAGTGCTTGCCTCATATACATGAAGCCCTGGGTTCGATTCCCCAGCACCATAGAAAATGGCCAGAAGTGGCTCTGTGGCTCAAGTGGCAGAGTGCTAGCCTTGAGCAAAAAGAAGCTCAGGACAGTGTTCAGGCCCTGAGTCCAAGGCCCCGGACTGGGAAAAAAAAAAAAGAAAAGAAAATCTCTCTGGAGGCAGAGTCTCTGCATAGCATGGTGTGAAGCAAAATCCGGCCCCCCCCAAAAAAAAAAATGCCATGCCGGCTAGAGGCCCCGAGGTCTTTTCCGTGGGAAAACTGCCCAAAGTATTTAGCAAAGAAAGAACGCCCAGGAAGCACCAGGAACGGAAACGGCAAGGCAGAGGGCGGGTGGCCCTCGCAGACCAGCCCGTCTCTCGGGCCACTCAAATCCAGTAACTACGGTCACATTTAGGCCTGACAAGTAGGGCCGTGGATCAGACACAGATACATGGGACAGGAGCATTTCACTCATGACACGCGACAGAGACAAGGCTGGAGAAGGGAACAGTTGTTAATAAGCAAAGCTGGCACAACGACACAGCCCCGTAAGAAAGTTTCGGTGGTGTGCGAGTGTCAACACAAGATGGATTAGCTAGTGAAATGCAGAAGCCAAAGGAAGTAGAAAAGGCTAGACCTGCTCGTCTGCAAGAGCATGAGAGAGAACTGCAGGCGTAGAGTTCATTCAGTGGCCAAGATGCCATAGACAAACTCAACATAAAAGTGATAGACAGGCGCTGGGAATATGGCCTAGCGGCAAGAGTGCTCGCCTCGTATACATGAAGCCCTGGGTTTGATTCCCCAGCACCACATATACAGAAAACGGCCAGAAGCGGCGCTGTGGCTCAAGTGGCAGAGTGCTCGCCTTGAGCAAAAAGAAGCCAGGGACAGTGCTCAGGCCCTGAGTCCAAGGCCCAGGACTGGCCAAAAAAAAAAAAAAAAAAAAAAGTGATAGACAGCAAGGGAAGAGTGACATTGTCCAAAAATAAATGTACTTATCACCTGACTCGTGTAACTCTACTCCCTACACATCACCTACCAGTAACAACAAAGGAGGGCCAACTTAAAATTGAGAGAGTGCGGGGCGCCAGGGGCTCACGCCTCAGATCTGAGGCGTGATTCCTATTTCCTAGACTCCTACTTCCAAGTAACCACCAACACGCAGGAAGTGGAGCTGGGCTTCAAGTGGTGTCTCAACCTTGAGCCAAAAGCTTAGGAATAGTGGCCAGGCAGTGCACGAGCGCACACGTGCACACACACGCGCACACAGTGAGAGCTAGGGAAGAATACTTGATTTACAAATGGCAGATGCCCAGAACGTGGAAACCCCCTCTCGGGTTGACGATACGCTGATGGAAAAGCAGACCAGGGGAATAAATGATCAACCCCTGCTGCAGGCGTGAGACCAGGTGGGCCCCCGGCGCTCCTGGGCCAGGACTGGGCCTCCGCGTGCAGATGGCAGAGCCAGGGTCACCACGGCCAGCTATCCAGGTTTAAGATAAGTGGACACGGACGCGGCAGCCCCTCGACTCGAGGAGATTCGGACATAGCAGCAAACGTGCTTGCAGAGGCCTGGCGCAGCATTCTCTGTAGTGACAGAAGACGGGTGGTAGGTAGCACGGACGCCAGTGGAAGCCGGCGGTCCCCACACTCTCCAGTGCGCTCAGGAATCGGTGGGTCATGCCAGACCAGCCGCCTGGCTGTGTCTTCAGATCCTGGGCTGCACCAGAGCCCAGGCCTCGTGGAAGGTGCCCGGGCTCGGATGTGAAATGTCAGCCCACCAGCTCGGCCCCAGCCGGCGGCATGGTTCGGAGAGGGGGTGCGACCTGGCTAGCGGAGACGGGCCATGGGAGACGGGGCCCTGGGTATCTTGTGGCAGGCCCCTCCTGCCCCCTCTCTGGCTGCTTTTCATCGCCATGACGTGAGCAGCCTCTGCCACAGGCCCGGCCACGGTCATGGAAACAGCAGGGCTGAGACCTCCAAAGCTGCAGCCAGAAGAAACAAGCTACGCCTCCCTTTGTTCTTCCCAGGTATTTGTCACAGTGAGAGAGTCCAACACACGGCCTTTCAAGTCAAGGAGAGGGAAGATGGAAGAAAAAGAAGGAAGGGCAGCCGGGCACTGGTGGCTCACGCCTGTAATCCTAGCTACTCAGGAGGCTGAGATCTGAGGTTTGAAGTCAGCTGGGACAGGAAACACCCCCCCCCAACCCTTTCACCCAAAAACTGGAAGGGGAACTATGGATCAAGTGGTAGAGCACTGGCCTTGAGCACAAAGAGACTCAGAGAGAGTGCCCAGGTCCTGAATTCCAGCCCCACAACCACCACCACCACCAACAACAACAAAAGAATAAAAGAGCAATCCATGAAATGAAAAATATGTTACCATTTGTCTGATGAAAACAAATCCAGGGCTGGAAAGGTGGCTTAGTGGTCGAGTGCTTGCCTTGCATGCATGAAGTCCTGGGTTCGATTCCTCAGTACCACATACAGAGAAAAAAGCCCAAAGTGGCGCTGTGGCTCACGTGGCAGAGTGCTAGCCTTGAGCAAAAAGAAGCCAGGGACAGTGCTCAGGCCCTGAGTCCAAGGCCCAGGACTGGCAACAACAAAAATCTAGCATATATGGAGAATTCTTACAACCCAAAATAAAAAATCAAAATTGGCCACACACTGGGGGAGGGGGCCCATCTGTACCTGGAGGGGGGAGGGGGCCCATCTGTACCTGTAATCCCAGCACTTGGGAGGCTGAGGCAGGAGAATCACAAGTTGGAGACCAGCGTGGACTTCATAGTGACCTGGAGGCCAGTGTGGACTACATAGTGAAAAGCAACCCCTAAGCACACTGCACAGAGGGCTTGAGTGAGCGTTTCTCCAGGTGTGCACACCAAGAAAGCTCCCGCCGCGAGCGACCGCGGACGCATAGAGCACGCCCACTGACCGAGGGACCGCGGACGCATAGAGCACACCCACTGACCGAGGGACCGGGGTTCGTCCAGGAGAGAAGCAGTGGTGGTAGGGGCGGGAAGTCCCAGGGGCCGTGCACGCTGGGAGGGCTTCTCTGGAGGAGCGTATATCCACGTGAGATGGTGCACACACGGAGAAAATGTTTCTGCCCCGTGCCAAGGCTCACACCATTCCTACACAGAGCGCTGAGCTCTGAAGGTCGTGGTCCAAAGGCACCGGTGAACCTGTGAGAGCTTCCTCTCCAGTTACCAGCAAACAGCCAGCGCGGAGCTACGGCTCCAGTGGTAGAGAGCCGGGCTGGAGCAAAAGAGCTCAAGGACGGCGCCCAGGCTGGGAGTGCAAGGCCCAGTCCCCGCGCCCAGGCTGCGAGTTCAAGGCCCAGTCCCCGCGGCCGCCCAGGCTGGGAGTGCAAGGCCCAGTCCCCGCGCCCAGGCTGGGAGTGCAAGGCCCAGTCCCCGCGCCCAGGCTGGGAGTGCAAGGCCCAGTCCCCGCGCCCAGGCTGGGAGTGCAAGGCCCAGTCCCCGCGCCCAGGCTGCGAGTGCAAGGCCCAGTCCCCGCGCCCAGGCTGCGAGTTCAAGGCCCAGTCCCCGCGCCCAGGCTGGGAGTGCAAGGCCCAGTCCCCGCGGCCCACCGCACGCAGCTTCCACAGGACAACAGGGAGGGCGGGAGGGGCGGAGGGCCGCGAGCCCACCGCCTCTGGGTCAGCGTGCCCTTCCCTGCACGCCGGGGATGAGGGCCAGCCCTCCCCCGCACGCGGCCCTCCCCCGCACGCGGCCCTCCCCCGCGCGCCGGCCTCCCCCGCGCGCCGCCCTCCCCCGCGCGCCGCCCTCCCCGCACGCCGGCCTCCCCCGCGCGCCGGGCCCACTGCCTGGCTCCCTAGTCCTGTTGGTGCCCACGTGCAAACCTCCCTTCCCCAGGATGGGGCGGCACCGGGCCGCCCACGAGGCGCCCCGACGGCACCCGGCTCCCCGCGAGGCGCCCCGACGGCACCCGGCTCCCCGCGAGGCGCCCCGACGGCACGGGACTCCCCGCGAGGCGCCCCGACGGCACCCGGCTCCCCGCGAGGCGCCCCGACGGCACCCGGCTCCCCGCGAGGCGCCCCGACGGCACCCCGGCTCCCCGCGAGGCGCCCCGACGGCACCCGGCTCCCCGCGAGGCGCCCCGACGGCACCCGGCTCCCCTCGAGGCGCTCTGGGCAGGGGTGACCACCTGGTCCGCGTCCAGCCCTGGGCACGCCGGCCCTTGCCTCTTCCTGTGCCTCTCCTGCTGCGGCCCGGTGCTTCCCTCCCCCCCCCCCAGGCCTCCCACCCTCCTCCCTCCCGTCCCTCCCGTCCCTCCCCAGATAAGGCTGGGTGCGGGGGCTGGGGTCCTGCCCAGGCGGGGGGGGGGGGGCACAGGCCCGGGCTGGGGCAGACTGCGCAGCGCCCGCCCCTCCCTCCCCCCTCCCCCTCCCTCCCTCCCCTCCCTCCCTCCCCCCCTCCGGCGGCTCGGGCTGTGGTCTGTGCCAGCGCCATGGGTCGAGGCAGGGCTGGCTGGCGGTGGGGCTGCAGTTACACGGCATGGCCACTGGGGGCGCTCGCATCCCAGATCGGCCGGGACCCAGGGAGCTGCCCTTGGGGCGCTCCTAGCCCTCAGCTGGGGGGTTCCCAGCCCCCTGGGTCAGGCCCGCGTCCAGGGCTGACCGAGGCTGGCGTGGGCCCCCCTACCTCCAGCTGCTCCCACGTCCACAGATGGACCCCGCTTCTCTTTCACTCCCATGGGGGCGGGCGGGCCTTGGCCGCAGCCTACTTGCTAGGGGCAGGCACAGCCCCCCTCGCACACGCGCGCGCACGCACGCACGCACACACCGGCACACGCACGCGGGCTCTCGGTGGGACCTGGGGCTCGCCCGCAGGAGCAGACGTAGGGACAGAGCGCCCACCGCCCCCACCCTGCCCTGGGGCCCAGCGCGACAGCAGCCCAGGGCGCCGCCGGACGCGCAGGTCCCAGCCCTCTCGGGGGAGCAGGGGAGGCCGGCCCTGTGCCACCTCTCCTTCAGCCCACCCAGATCCACCCCCCCATCTGCCCTACCGGCCTTCCCTCGGCGTAAGCTCCCTGCGCGCTGTCCACCCCCGGCTACCCTGCGGGGGTACCAGGGCGGGACTCCCCACGTTCAACGACCCAGACAGTCCAGCTGCTTGTGACTCCCTGTCCCACCAATCCCGCGCTGCCTGCCCGCCTGGGTGACGGAGTGCGTCCAGACAGGGAGCCGGGCCCCGAGCCCCCCGTCACCCCGGGCCACTGAGCCCCCCGTCACCCCGGGCCACCGTCACCCCGGGCCCCCCGGCCCCCTGTCACCCCGGGCCCCCCGTCACCCCGAGCCCCCTGTCACCCCGGGCCACCGAGCCCCACGGCCCCCCCCAAGCCAGGAGGGTACAGGGGCTGCTCCTAGTCACCAAGTCCGGCTGCTCCCCAGGCCAGGTCGGTGCCGCTTGGCGGGGTGGGCAGCGGGGTGGAGGGGCCTCTCGGTCCTGCTCCGGTCATCGCCCCGGGGGCGCCGCCCCCCTCCGCCCGGCTCTGGCCTCCGCGGCCCGCTGTCCTTGGAGCTCAGCGGCGTGGACGTCCGCTCCCGCCCCGACGCCCCGACTCCGGCGCCGCGTCCTCCCGTGGCCTGGGGGCCACCCCGGGGCCGCTCCTGGAGTCGCTCCGCCTCCCGTGGCCCTGGGAGGCCGGCCGCTGGGGTCGGCGCCGCCGGCGGGTCTGGGCCGGGGGGAGTCGTGGGCGTCTCCGGTCGTTCCAACGACGCGCGCGAGGCGGTCACCTGGAGACGCGGCGAAGCTCATCCGGCGCACGGCGTTGGAGACCTGGGCCGCCGCGGGGCCTGCGGTGACGCAGGGCGGCGTGGGAGGAGCCCGGACGCGGCAGGCGCCCCTGCTCCCCGCACAGCGGGGCGGGGAGGAGACGGGCCCGGCCGGCCCGGCCCGGGGGCAGCGCAGCGGCCGCCAGAGCGGGCGGGAGCGCCCGACGCGGAGCCCAGGGCCCCGGCGCAGCAGAGGCGGGGAGTCGCGGGATGCCAGAGCCCCTAGAAATGCCCCCGCCGGCTCCGGTCAGTCCCGCGACGGCAGGACTGGGCAGTGCTGCGGCTGTCCGGGGCCACGCGCCCGCAGGAGGAAACCTGCACACCCAGGCGGCTCCCACCGGCCGAACCCAGCCAGGTGCGGGGCTGGAGAGGGGCCGTGCGTCACCACGGACCTCACTGGGTGGCGACTCCCGTCTTCCTTTGTGAGTCGGGGTCTCGCGTGTCGCCCGGGCTGGCCACAGCCTCCTCATTCGGCCTCGGCCTCGCAGGGGCTGGGGTGACAGGTGTGCCCGGCAGACATGGCGTCTGCATAAAGAGCTCAGCGCCCCCCCCCCCCCGCATGGTTCGTATCTCCTCCCCGTCCCGTCAGCAGCCAGCAGGCCTCCGCCTCCCCGCGGGCGCCCGCCCCGTCCCGCAGCCGGGTCTCGGGACCCGGTTAGGCCTCCTGCCTTCCGTGGCGCGGTCCACGGGCTCCTACCCGCACGGACGCCTCGCGGAGCCCCGCACTGCGCCCCCCCCGCGGGCCTGCGGGGGCGCGCGGGAGCCGGGCCACAGGCCTTCGGGTGGGGGCGGCTGAGGGCCTGGTGACCCCAGACGGCAGCCGGCGCGGCACCTGCGGCGGCCGCCGGGCCCCGCACGCCGGCACCGGCGGGAACGTGGAGACGGCGGGCGGGCCGCAGGGCCCGGGCCCCCGCACGCCGGCGCCGGCGGGAACGTGGAGACGGCGGGCGGGCCGCAGGGCCCGGGCCCTGCTCTTCCGGTCTGGATCTGGGCCGAGGCGGGAGCCCGGGCTGTCCTGCCACGAGTGACCCATGGCCTGTGGGCGCGGGGCGGCCCCGAAGCCACGGGTGTGGGGCGCCACACGGAGCCCCCACTGGAAGACCCCGGGAGCTTGGAGCCTGGCGGCTGCCCCCGCCCCCCGAGGCGGCCTGCGGGGCGCAGGGTGGCGTGTGATCCGCCGGCACGTAACGGGGAGCCGGCACAGCGGCACTCCCGTCCGGAAGGCAGCGCCTCCCCGGGAGCCCACGCCCGCTGCTCCGCCTCGGCTCTCGACGGGGCGCGGCCGCACGGGGCGCGGCCGGGCTGGCTCACAGAAGGGCGCCGAACGCAGCGCGGGTGGGCGGTGGGCGGCGCTGCAGGCGTCCACCCGGGGTGTGCGGAGGCTAAGACGGAGGGCGTGCATCAGCAACCAGCCGGGCACACGAGGGGGGAGCAGGGGGGGCGGACACCACGCAGAGCCGCCGCCTCGCCTCAGGGAGATTCGGGTCGTGAGCTAGGCCACAGGGGGCTGTCCACGACAAAGGGCCCCCCGTGACGCCGGCCCCCCCACGACAAAGGGCCCCCCGTGACGCCGGCCCCCCCACGACAAAGGGCCCCCCGTGACGCCGGCCCCCCCACGACAAAGGGCCCCCCGTGACGCCGGTCCCCCCCACAGCAAAGGGCCCCCAGTGACGCCGGTCCCCCCCACAGCAAAGGGCCCCCAGTGACGCCGGTCCCCCCCCCCCCAGCCACGCAGGCCTCCCTCCCTCAAGGGCTGCGGCTCCCCTATGGCCAGCGCCAAGGCTGCCAGCACAGCAGACCCATCCCGCCTGCAGACCCATGGCCGCTGCTGTCGGAGACCCCGGAGGGGGCCCTGGCCCCCTCCAGCCGGACGCCCCCCTCCCAGGCCTCCCGCCGGGACGGAGCTGGTCCCTCACCCCGCGTGTGCTGCGGGCGTTTCGGGTGCCTGGGCACACCTCCCGCTGCTTCAGGGGCTGTGAGGGGCTGCAGCCGGGGAGGGGGGGCTGCAGGCTGCTGGGGGGGCTCTGCGCAGGGCCCGATGCACCACACACCTCCCTTAGGAACTCGGGGGCCCCAGCACGAGCAAACCCCAGACCCACAACGGGAGGCAGGGGGAGACTGAGCGGTCCTAGTTGTGTCCTGGTGTCTGTAACCAAGGCCACGGCCGGGTGGCTTCCAACAGCAGGGGGGAATTCTCTTGGTCTGGGGTCGCGGCAGCAGTGCAAGTTCGAGGCGTCCCCGGCCAGCGCCCGGGGAGGATCCCTCCTGGCTCTCAGCTTCAGCACGGCTGCCCACCCCGCTGTCCTCGACGTGCCGGCACCGAGGTGCTGGGTCTCCACCTCCGTTGTTCCTCGTGCACGGAGGTGCTCAGGTCTCTGCCTGTGGTGTCGGGGCCGCCCCAGTGTCCACAGCTCATGGGTCTCTTGTGGCAGGGCAGCCTGAGCTCCAGCCCAGACCCAGGTTAGGGTTGATTGATGTATTACCCATCCAGTATTCATCCACCCAACCATCTACCTACCCATCCACCCATCTTACCCATCCACCTACCCATTTGTCCATCTACCTATCCACCCACCTACCCATTCATCCATCTATCCACCCATCCACCTATTCAGCATACATCCGCCCATCCACCAATCCTTCCCTACACCCACCACACAGCTACCTTTCTACATACACCCACCCACACAGCTACCTTTCTACATACACCCACCCACACAGCTACCTTTCTATACATACACCCACCCACACAGCTACCTTTCTACACAAACACCCACCCACACAGCTACCTTTCTACATACACCCACCCACACAGCTACCTTTCTACATACACCCACCCACACAGCTACCATTCTATACATACACCCACCCACACAGCTACCATTCTATACATACACCCACCCACACAGCTACCATTCTATACATACACCCACCCACACAGCTACCTTTCTACACATACACCCACCCACACAGCTACCTTTCTACATACACCCACCCACACAGCTACCTTTCTATACATACACCCACCCACACAGCTACCTTTCTATACGTACACCCACCCATACACATTCTGCCTATCCATTCACCCATTCATCCAACCTCCACACACCCATTCATCCATCTGGCCACCCACCCTCACATTCATTCAGCCACTCATACACTTAAGACTCTCCATCCATTTACTCACCCATCTATCCTTTGCCAGTTTTTTTTGTTTGTTTTTTTCCCCAGTCCTGGGCCTTGGACTCAGGGCCTGAGCACTGTCCCTGGCTTCTTTTTGCTCAAGGCTAGTACTCTGCCACTTGAGCCACAGTGCCACTTCTGGCCATTTTCTGCATATGGGGAATTGAACCCAGGGCCTCATGTATACGAGACAAGCACTCTTGCCACTGGGCCATATCCCCAGCCCCTCTTTGCCAGGTTTTTTGTAGCTTTTGTTTATTTATTTAACTGTATTGGGTATTGGACCCAGGGTCCCAGCTCATAAGAAGTTTTAAGTGAACAGGAGATATACTGTAACTTGATTTTTGGAAAGACTAGTAGAAAAGAGGAGAAGGCCTAGGGGCCAGCTGGCAAGCAGCTATGGGAATGGAGATGTCAGCCTGTAGGAAGTTGTTCATGTTAGTGGTGGATTGGAGAAAGAACATTTGGAGGGTTCCCCAATTTATACCAAATCACTGTCCAGCGGGAACACAACAGTGCTCTTAAGCAGTGTAGTTTTCCTCCCAGACCCGCAGATACATCAGCCTTTGCGATGCGATCGGAATTCTCCATCCCATTTTTCTCCCCACCACACACACACAACTGAAGAGAAAGACATGATCCGCCTGCACTTCACGCCACGTAGCTCCCACATACAGCTCTAGGCAGACAGCATCAAGAACACTTTCCCGGGCTGGGAACGTGGCCTCGTGGTGGAGTGCTGGCCTAGCATGCATGAAGTCCTGGGTTCGATTCCCCAGCACCACATACATAGAAAAAGCCACAAATGGCGCTGTGGCTCAAGTGGCAGAGTGCCAGCCTTGAGCAAAAGAAGCTCAGGGACAGCGCCCAGGCCCCGAGTTCAAGACCCGGGATTGGCAAAACAAAAACAAAAGAAGAACACGTTCCCAAGGCTGGTTCCAGGCAGGTTCATGGCCGGGAAGGTTCTGTCTACAGACCTGGGCTTGGAAGTGCGCTAAGGCGAACTGCTTAGGGCAGTGCTGAGTCGGTCCCAGAGCACCCCATCTAGCAACCGCAAGTCGAGCAGCGTGCTCACCCGCAGGGTGGCAGGAGGGGGCCGAGTGCGGCCGATCGGGTAGGTGTGAGGCCCGTGTAAAAGTATCTGCTGGCAGAAGTCATCCGTGTGCAGCCCCCCCCCCCCCCGCACACGCTTGTTCACGGAGCAGGGCGGCCTCGGCGTCCCCGGGATAAATCACCAGGGGGCGAGCAGCAGGCCGAGGCTCCCGGGCGCCTTCCGGCCCGCGCCTGTCATCCCAGCTGCTCAGGGGGCTGAGCTCGGAGGATCGGGGTTCAAAGCCAGCCAGGCGGGAACGCCCGTGAGACTCCCATCTCCAGTTCAGCGCCAGAAGGCGGGAAACCGAGCTGTGGCCCCGGGGCAGAGCGCCGGCCCTGGGGCAGAAGGAGCTCAGGGCAGCGCCCCGCCCCGAGTTCGAGCCCCGGGGCGCGCGCGCACGCACGCACGCACGCACGCAGCTCTGCGTAGGAGGGAGACCGGTGGGCCGGGTGTGGTCAGTGATGGAGCGCCCCCCGATACCCCGCCCCCAAGCGCGTCGCCCCGAGTTCAAACCCCGCCCATCTAAGGCAAAAACGAGGCACAGAGCCACGCAGGCTCGGCCACGCGGGGCGCGGCCGCCGGGAGGGGGCGTCGCCGAGCCCGGATCCCCCAGCCGGCCGAGCGGAACCTCGCTTCCGCGGCGCTCGCGCTTCCACCCGGCGCGGCCCGGCGCGACACCACCCCGCTCCCACGTGACGGCGTGCGCGGCGGCCGAACGCCTGCGTGAAGGACTGCGCAGGCGCGGCCCGGCGCGAGCGACCTTCCGGCCCCCGGGGCGTCGCGGACTCGGCTTCCGGCCGTGCGGGCCACCGCCTCGCGCGGTGTGGTGCGGGGCCGGGGCGGGGCGGGGCGGGGCGGGGCGCGGCGCTCTGCCGCCCTCCGCGCTTCCGTGACCAGGGGGAAGGCCGCGCGGGCGAGCTGGCCGCGGAACCTCCCGGGGCCGGGGAGGCGGGGCGGGGCCTGGAGGGGCGGGGCCTGGAGGGGCGGGGCCTCCGGCGGGGCGGGGCCTCCGGCGGGGCGGGGCCTCCGGCGGGGCGGGGCCTCCGGCGGGGCGGGGCCTCCGGCGGGGCGGGGCCTCCGGCGGGGCGGGGCGGGGCGGCTCGTCTCTGCAGAACAGGTAGCCGACCCTGCGGAGCGATCCCGGAGTGACGGGGGCGCGGGGAAGGGGGGCGCCGGGTGGGGAGGATTTTCCTGCCCGCGGCCACGTACCCACCCCGTGAGCGTCAGCCAGCACGGGCGGGTGGCCGAGGTCGGGCCAGGGGAAGCGGGGCTGTGCCTAGTGCCTGCCCCCCCCCGCCCCCCGGGGGTTCAGCGGGGAGGCGAGCGGAGCCGAGGAGGAGGGCAGGCCGGCCGCGGCCTGGCCGCGCGGGGAGAGGGAGGAGCCGCCCTCCCCGGGCTCGGGAGCCGGTTCCAGAGGCCCCCCTGGAGACGGACCACCGCGATGGCCGAGGAATCGGAAGGGAGGGTAGTGAGTGTGGCCAGCCTGGCCGAGCCCGGCGACGAACGAGCCGGACCACCTGCGTGCCTGCGACCCGTGGTGCGGCCCGAGGCCCGCCCCGAGCCATCCCGATGCAGAGGCCGCGGAGGTGAACACACACACACACACACACACACGAGTTCGTTTTTGGTGGTAGTAGGGTGTGAGCCCCCGGGTGGCTAGCGGGCACGTGCGCCTCTTCCCAGCCGCCTCGAGCCCTTTGATGACTGGCTGTTGTTGACACAGGGTCTAGTCCTGGCCGCTGTGCCCGGACAAACCTCATCCAGCCGCTGGTGGAGGCGGGGGCCTTTTGGATGAATGTGTTTGCCCTGTTGGCCTCCAGCTGAAATCCTCCCCCCTCAGCCTCCCTAAGGTCACAGTCCTGAGCCACCAGCACTGGCAGTTGAATTCTTTTAACATCGGGGTGGTCTGTTCCTTAGTTTGTTTTTTTTTGCCAGTCCTGGGCCTTGGACTCAGGGCCTGAGCACTGTCCCTGGCTTCTTTTTTGCTCAAGGCTAGCACTCTGCCACTTGAGCCACAGCGCCACTTCTGGCCTTTTCTATATATATGGTGCTGGGGAACCGAACCCAGGGCTTCATGTATATGAGGCAGGC
Source organism: Perognathus longimembris pacificus (assembly GCF_023159225.1). Lineage (NCBI taxonomy): Eukaryota > Metazoa > Chordata > Mammalia > Rodentia > Heteromyidae > Perognathus > Perognathus longimembris. Next base: position 62,023,918 of record NC_063174.1, on the reverse strand, counting down.
ACTCTTGCCACTAGGCCATATCCCCAGCCCCCTGTAAAGATCTTTTTAAAATATAATTTTATCTTATTTTTGGCTAGTCCTGGGTCTTGAACTCAGGGCGCTGTCCCCGAGCTTCTTTTTGCTCAAGGCTGGAGCTCTACCACTTTGAGCCCACAGCGCCACCTCTGGCTTTTTCCGTGTCTGTGGTGCTGGGGAATTGAACCCAGGGCTTCATGTATATGAGGCAAGCGCTCTTGCCACTAGGCCACATTCCCAACCCCTGGCCTGTTCCTTAGGAAATATGTAGTCAGCCTGAGTGTAATACAGACAACCTCAGACCAGGGAGAGGCAAAAGCTCTTAATGAAAACATGGCAGGGCTGGGGATATGGCCTAGTGGCGAGAGCGCTCGCCTCGTATACATGAAGCCCTGGTTCGATTCCCCAGCACCACATATACAGAAAATGGCCAGAAGTGGCGCTGTGGCTCAGGTGGCAGAGTGCTAGCCTTGAGCAAGAAGAAGCCAGGGACAGTGCTCAGGCCCTGAGTCCAAGGCCCAGGACTGGCAAAAATAAATAAATAAATAAAAACAACAACAACAAAAAGAAAAACATGGCATACACTGGTACACTGGATATTGTATGTATGCTTATCTGAACTGGGAAGGGAAAGAAAAATGAGGGAGGGTGTAACAAATATGACAAGAAATGTACTCACTACCTTATTATATAACTGTACCCTCTCTGCCCATCACCTTATCAATAAAATTTAATTTAAAAATAAATAAATAAAAAAAAGAAAACATGAGCTGAAGTTATGCTGAGACTCTGTTTTGACACCTATTGGATGCTGAAAAACTTGGTGACAGGTAAGATTGCAAGGAACCAGACACAAGATGTGGTGCTAGAATAGAGACTCTGGAGGCGATTTGGCCAATCGTGGGAAGCCAGTCAGTGGTGCCCTCCCCACCTTTGCTCCCACAGTCCTGCTCCTGGGGCCTGAGGACCTGTGTGTACCACACAGTGCTGTTCAGGGCTACTGGCGACAGTGGTTTCCAGTACCAGAACTTGGGAAGCATGCAGCCCGGAGACCGTCACCGGAACCAGCACCACCCTCTGTGAAGTGACAAAGTGAGCCGTGGCTCACACCTCCAATCCCAGCTACTCCGGAGGAGCACAGCCGGAAGCCAGCCCGGGCACGCAAGTCCGTGAGACTCTCATCTCCAGTGAACCACCAGAAAACCCGAAGTGGCGCCGTGGCTCAAAGTGATAGAGCGCCAGCCTTGAGCAAAGCGCTCAGGGACAGCGCCCAGGCCCCGAGCTCAAGCCCACCACCGACAAAGAGAGAGAAGGCAGCTCCACACCCTCGATGGTTACCAAATGTCCCTTCCCCAGACGCTGGTTCTGCTGGCTCCGAGGTGGTGGGGCCCTCAGTCTGGGATTTAATTCCAGGCAAACTAAACAAGACCAAAATGTTTTCTCCTCACCAGTCTGATGCAAAAGAACATCTCTGTGCGTTTTTTCCTCAAAATAGTTTGTGATAGGAAACTTCACACTATAGCAAAAAGTTTTAGGCACGTGAACGCCACATCCTGTCACGGATTTCAGGAACTGCTGAGCTGCGAGCGCTTGGAGCACTCAGTCTGCGCCGTGACGCGTTTTAGAGGTTGTTTTGTGTTTGGGGGGTTTTGATTGCATGTTTTGGTGGTTGTGGGGCTAGAACTGAGGGTCTGAGCACCGTCCCGGAGCTCTTCAGCTCAAGGCTAGCGCTCTACCACGTGAGTCACAGCACCACTTCCAGCCTTTTCTGTGTATGTGGTACTGAGGACTCGAACTCGGGGCTTCCTGCATGCTAGGCCAGCACTCTGCCACTAGGCCACCTTCCCAGCCCCACTTCCAGTGTTTGAGTGGTTACTTGGAGATAAGACTCTCATGGAGACTTCTGAGTGGTCCTCACATCTCAGCCTTCTGAGGAGCTCGGATGACACGCGTGAGCCCCCAGGCCCGGCCGAGATGTGGCACCTGAACTGGTTCCGCTTACGCCACTCTCTCCCCAGGGGTCCCTCTGCCCTACCAAGGGGGCTCACGCTCTGCCCTGAGCACCTGTGGGCCCCACCCTCCCGCCCCCAATTCCGGGCCTGAGGCAGAACCAGTGGGCACAGCCACCAGGTCCGCAAGGGGCCCTCCCCCCCCTCCCCCCCTGGCCACAGTGGGGCCGCCACCTCCACGGTGCCGGCTCCTGTCCACGGTGAGCGCATCCAGCCTCCTGCCGCCTGGGCGGCCATGGCGGGGGCCACCACGCGCCTGGCGGGAAGGCTTTGTGGTGCGCATGCTATTCCCTGTGCAGTGCCCGTCACGGGACTCGTGGGGTCCGCTGACGGGGGTGTATCTAACTCTGTTAGAATCTTCCGGTCCTGGGTGTGCTCTCGAGAGGGCAAGGCACGGGGGCTCTCGAGTTCCAGACCAGACCCCCGGGCGACACAAAACGACACCGTCTCAAAGGACTCGGAATGAAACCAGCAGGAGCGTGTGCCCGTCCCCGCGTGCCCGTCCCCGCGTGCCCGTCCCCGCGTGCCCGTCCCCGCGTGCCCGTCCCAGAGTGCCCGTCCCCGCGTGCCCGTCCCCGCGTGCCCGTCCCCGAGTGCCCGTCCCCGCGTGCCCGTCCCCGCGTGCCCGTCCCCGCGTGCCCGTCCCCGCGTGCCCGTCCCCGAGTGCCCGTCCCCGAGTGCCCGTCCCCGCGTGCCCGTCCCCGCGTGCCCGTCCCCGCGTGCCCGTCCCCGCGTGCCCGTCCCCGCGTGCCCGTCCTCGAGTGCCCGTCCCCGAGTGCCCGTCCCCGCGTGCCCGTCCTCGAGTGCCGGTCTCCGCGTGCCCGTCCCCGCGTGCCCGTCCCCGCGTGCCCGTCCCCGCGTGCCCATCCCCGCGTGCCCGTCCCCGCGTGCCCGTCCCCGCGTGCCCGTCCCCGCGTGCCCGTCCCCGCGTGCCCGTCCCCGCGTGTCCGTCCTCGAGTGCCCGTCTCCGCGTGTCCGTCCTCGAGTGCCCGTCTCCGCGTGCCCGTCCCCGCGTGCCCGTCCTCGAGTGCCCGTCTCCGCGTGTCCGTCCCAGAGTGCCCGTCCCCGAGTGCCCGTCCCCGCGTGCCCGTCCTCGAGTGCCCGTCCCCGCGTGTCCGTCCTCGAGTGCCCGTCTCCGCGTGCCCGTCCCCGCGTGCCCATCCTCGAGTGCCCGTCTCCGCGTGCCCGTCCCCGCGTGCCCGTCCCCGCGTGCCCGTCCCCGCGTGCCCGTCCCCGCGTGCCCGTCGCCGCGTGCCCGTCCCCGCGTGCCCGTCTCCGCGTGCCCGTCATCGCGTGCCCGTCCCCGCGTGCCCGTCCCCGCGTGCCCGTCTTCGAGTGCCCGTCTCCGCGTGCCCGTCTCCACGTGCCCGTCTCCGAGTGCCCGTCTCCGCGTGCCCGTCCCCGCGTGCCCGTCCCCGCGTGCCTGTCCCCGCGTGCCCGTCCCCGCGTGCCCGTCTTCGAGTGCCCGTCTCCGCGTGCCCGTCTCCGCGTGCCCGTCTCCGAGTGCCCGTCCCCGCGTGCCCGTCCCCGCGTGCCCGTCCCCGCGTGCCCGTCCCCGCGTGCCCGTCCCCGAGTGCCCGTCCCCGCGTGCCCGTCCCCGCGTGCCCGTCCCCGCGTGCCCGTCCTTGAGTGCCCGTCCCCGCGTGCCCGTCCCCGCGTGCCCGTCCCCGCGTGCCCGTCCTCGAGTGCCCGTCCCCGCGTGCCCGTCCCCGAGTGCCCGTCCCCGCGTGCCCGTCCCCGCGTGCCCGTCCCCGCGTGCCCGTCCCCGAGTGCCCGTCCCCGCGTGGCCCGTCCCCGCGTGCCCGTCCTCGAGTGCCCGTCCCCGCGTGCCCGTCCCCGCGTGCCCGTCCCCGCAGCAGCCAGGCGTCCCGCGGGCACGTGTGGCCTTGCGGAGCGCGGCCGCCGCCGTCTCCGAATGGCACTGGTGGCCTCTGCCCGCCGCGGCCCCACAGCCCTGCGGCCCCGAGCTCGGCCTTCTGGGGGGATCAGGTTTGCTCACGGGGCTGCGGGGGGGGGGCACTCTCCTCCCACGTCGTCTTGGGGAGCTTGGGCGCAGCTTGGAGGCCGTGGGGTGTGGTGGGCAGGTGGGCAGCAGGCCATGCTCGAGCAGGGTCAGCCGTGCCCGGGGTGTGTGTGCGTGTGCGTGCGTGCGTGTGCGTGCGTGTGCATGTGTGCGCGCATGCGTGTCTGTGTGTTCCCGCACCTCCTACCCGGCTCCCTCTGGTTCCCGTGTCTTCCTTGGCGGTGCTGGGGTCTGCACCTGGCCTCCGCACCCGCCCGGCCTCCCCACCCGCCCGGCCTCCGCACCCGCCCGGCCTCCGCTCGCGCCCGGCCTCCGCACCCGCCCGGCCTCCCCACGCGCCCGGCCTCCCCACCCGCCCGGCCTCCACTCGCGCCCGGCCTCCCCCACCCGCCCGGCCTCCCCACCCGCCCGGCCTCCCCACCCGCCCGGCCTCCCCACCCGCCCGGCCTCCACTCGCGCCCGGCCTCCCCACCCGCCCGGCCTCCGCACCCGCCCGGCCTCCCCCCACCCGCCCGGCCTCCGCACCCGCCCGGCCTCCCCACCCGCCCGGCCTCCCCACCCGCCCGGCCTCCCCACCCGCCCGGCCTCCGCACCCGCCCGGCCTCCCCCCACCCGCCCGGCCTCCGCTCGCGCCCGGCTCCGCACCCGCCTGGCCTCCCCACGCGCCCGGCCTCCCCACCCGCCCGGCCTCCCCACCCGCCCGGCCTCCCCACCCGCCCGGCCTCCGCACGCGCCCGGCCTCCCCACCCGCCCGGCCTCCCACCCGCCCGGCCTCCCACCCGCCCGGCCTCCCACCCGCCCGGCCTCCCCACCCGCCCGGCCTCCGCACGCGCCCGGCCTCCCCACCCGCCCGGCCTCCCCACCCGCCCGGCCTCCCCACCCGCCCGGCCTCCCCACCCGCCCGGCCTCCGCACGCGCCCGGCCTCCCCACCCGCCCGGCCTCCCCACCCGCCCGGCCTCCCCACCCGCCCGGCCTCCCCACCCGCCCGGCCTCCCCACCCGCCCGGCCTCCGCACGCGCCCGGCCTCCCCACCCGCCCGGCCTCCGCACGCGCCCGGCCTCCCCACCCGCCCGGCCTCCCCACCCGCCCGGCCTCCCCACCCGCCCGGCCTCCCCACCCGCCCGGCCTCCGCACGCGCCCGGCCTCCCCACCCGCCCGGCCTCCCCACCCGCCCGGCCTCCGCACGCGCCCGGCCTCCCCACCCGCCCGGCCTCCCCACCCGCCCGGCCTCCCCACCCGCCCGGCCTCCCCACCCGCCCGGCCTCCCCACCCGCCCGGCCTCCGCACGCGCCCGGCCTCCCCACCCGCCCGGCCTCCCCACCCGCCCGGCCTCCGCACGCGCCCGGCCTCCCCACCCGCCCGGCCTCCCCACCCGCCCGGCCTCCGCACGCGCCCGGCCTCCCCACCCGCCCGGCCTCCCAACCCGCCCGGCCTCCCCACCCGCCCGGCCTCCGCACGCGCCCGGCCTCCCCACCCGCCCGGCCTCCCCACCCGCCCGGCCTCCCCACCCGCCCGGCCTCCGCACGCGCCCGGCCTCCCCACCCGCCCGGCCTCCCCACCCGCCCGGCCTCCGCACGCGCCCGGCCTCCCCACCCGCCCGGCCTCCCCACCCGCCCGGCCTCCCCACCCGCCCGGCCTCCCCACCCGCCCGGCCTCCCCACCCGCCCGGCCTCCCCACCCGCCCGGCCTCCGCACGCGCCCGGCCTCCCCACCCGCCCGGCCTCCCCACCCGCCCGGCCTCCGCACGCGCCCGGCCTCCCCACCCGCCCGGCCTCCCCACCCGCCCGGCCTCCGCACGCGCCCGGCCTCCCCACCCGCCCGGCCTCCCAACCCGCCCGGCCTCCCCACCCGCCCGGCCTCCGCACGCGCCCGGCCTCCCCACCCGCCCGGCCTCCCCACCCGCCCGGCCTCCCCACCCGCCCGGCCTCCCCACCCGCCCGGCCTCCGCACGCGCCCGGCCTCCGCACGCGCCCTGCCTCGCCTTCCACTGCGCGGCCAGTGCGGCGGGGAAGGCGCGTCTCCCCGGGAGCGGGGGGCGGGGGCGGGGGGCAGGGGCGGGGGGGGCGCTCCCGAGCTGGCATAGAACAAGGACTGGAGGAAGAAGGGGCCGAGTGGGGCAGGGGTGCAGCCTCGGCCTCTGCCGGCCGGCATCCCGGCGTCCACCCCCCAGAGGGGGGGTCGCTACCTCACCTGAGCGGCGTGGACGCCCAGGTGGAGGAGGGGAGACAGCCAGGGGTCCCGTGGCCGAGGGCGGGGCAAGGAGGGACAGGGCCCAGGCACAGGCTGTCCTGCCACAGTACACAGCTGCCTTCTTCCGTGCAGGGGTGGAGGAGGCGGGAGAAGGAAGGGCAGACCCAGGGGAACGGGGCCCTTGCTCGGGCAGTTCTCAGCATCCTAATCCCGAAGACCACTTCCTTACCCCAGAAGCTGGCCCCGGGTGAGCAGTCAGGACAGAGGCAACGAGGGGCGGCACTCACGCTGGTAGTGGTGGTGGTAGGGGTGGTGGTGGTGGGATGGTAGGGGTGGTGGTGGGATGGTAGGTGTGGTGGTGGTAGGGGTGGTAGGGGTGGTGGTGGTGGGATGGTAGGGGTGGTGGTGGTGGTGGTAGGGGTGGTGGTGGTGGGATGGTAGGGGTGGTGGTGGTAGGGGTGGTGGTGGGATGGTAGGGGTGGTGGTGGTAGGGGTGGTGGTGGGATGGTAGGGTGGTGGTGGTAGGGGTGGTGGTGGTGGTGGTAGGGGTGGTGGTGGTGGGATGGTAGGGGTGGTGGTGGTAGGGGTGGTGGTGGGATGGTAGGGGTGGTGGTGGGGTGGTAGGGTGGTGGTGGTAGGGGTGGTGGTGGGATGGTAGGGGTGGTGGGTGGTGGTAGGGGTGGTGGTGGTGGTAGGGGTGGTGGTGGTGGGATGGTAGGGGTGGTGGTGGTGGTGGTAGGGGTGGTGGTGGTGGGATGGTAGGGGTGGTGGTGGTGGTAGGGGTGGTGGTGGTGGTAGGGGTGGTGGTGGTGGGATGGTAGGGGTGGTGGTGGTGGGATGGTAGGGTGGTGGTGGTAGGGGTGGTGGTCGTGGGATGGTAGTGGTGGTGGTGGTGGTGGGTTGGTAGGGGTGGTGGTGGTGGTGGTAGGGGTGGTGGTGGTGGGGTGGTGGTGGTAGGGGTGGTGGTGGTGGTGGTAGGGGTGGTGGTGGTGGGATGGTAGGGGTGGTGGTGGTAGGGGTGGTGGTGGGATGGTAGGGGTGGTGGTGGTAGGGGTGGTGGTGGGATGGTAGGGGTGGTGGTGGGGTGGTAGGGGTGGTGGTGGGATGGTAGGGGTGGTGGTGGTAGGGGTGGTGGTGGGATGGAAGGGGTGGTGGTGGGGTGGTAGGGGGTGGTGGTGGTAGGGGTGGTGGTGGGATGGTAGGGGTGGTGGTGGTGGTAGGGGTGGTGGTGGTGGGATGGTAGGGTGGTGGTGGTAGGGGTGGTGGTCGTGGATGGTAGTGGTGGTGGTGGTGGTGGGTTGGTAGGGGTGGTGGTGGTGGTGGTAGGGGTGGTGGTGGTGGGGTGGTGGTAGGGGTGGTGGTGGTGGGGTGGTGGTAGGGGTGGTGGTGGTGGGATGGTAGTGGTGGTGGTGGTAGGCGTGGTGGTGGTGGGATGGTAGGGGTGGTGGTGGTGGTGGTAGGGGTGGTGGTGGTGGGGTGGTAGGGGTGGTGGTGGTGGGGTGGTGGTAGGGGTGGTGGTGGGTGGTAGGTGTGGTGGTAGGGGTGGTGGTAGTGGTGGTGGTAGGGGTGGTGGTGGTGGTGGTAGGGATGGTGGTGGTGGGGTGGTGGTAGGGGTGGTGGTGGGATGGTAGGTGTGGTGGTAGGGGTGGTGGTGGTGGTGGTGGTAGGGGTGGTGTTGGTGGTGGTAGGGGTGGTGGTGGTGGTGGTGGTAGGTGTGGTGGTGGTGTGGTGGTAGGGGTATTGGTGGTGGTGGTAGGGGTGGTGGTGGTGGGGATGGTAGGGGTGGTGATGGTAGGGGTGGTGGTGGGATGGTAGGGGTGGTGGTAGGGGTGGTGGTGGTGGGATGGTGGGGTGGTGGTTTTGGGATGGTAGGGTGGTGGTGGTAGGGGTGGTGGTGGTAGGGGTGGTGGTGGGATGGTAGGGGTGGTGGTGGTAGGGGTGGTGGTGGGATGGTAGGGTGGTGGTGGTAGGGGTGGTGGTGGTGGTAAGGGTGGTGATGGTGGGGTGGTGGTGGTGGTGGTAGGGGTGGTGGTGGTGGTGGGTTGGTAGGGGTGGTGGTGGGATGGTAGGGGTGGTGGTAGGGGTGGTGGTGGTAGGGGTGGTGGTAGGATGGTAGGGTGGTGGTTGTAGGGGTGGTGGTGGTGGGATGGCAGTGGATGCAGAGCTGAGCGTGAAGGAGGCGGTGGTGGTGGCGGGCGTAGTGACTGTGGTGGGGGTGAGCCGTGGAGGCGGTGATGGAGGAGGTAGGAGTGGAGATGGAGGCCAGTCGTGGTGAGGTGGAGGGAGGCATGGCGGGTGGAGGCGGTTTTGGAAGGGAGGTATGGATGGAGGCGGACGTAGGGATGGAGATGGTGGTAGGGATGGGATGGAGGTAGTGGCAGAAGCAGGGGTGGGGCGAGGGAGGCATGGCGGTGGTGATGAGCGGAGGTGGAACTGGAGGCCGAGGGAGAGGTGGACGTTGAGAGGGAGATCGTGATGGGGATTTTAGTAACGGTGGTGTAGGGAGAGTTGGAGGTGGCAGCAGCGACGGAGATGGAGGTGGGGGTGGGCGATGGCGGTGTGCACTGTGGGATGGTCGGAGGTGGGGGTGGGGGTGGGCGATGCGGGTGTGCACTGTGGGATGGATGGGGGTGGGGGTGGGGTGGGCGATGGCGGTGTGCACTGTGGATGGTCGGAGGTGGGGGTGGGGGTGGGCGATGGCGGTGTGCACTGTGGGACGGATGGAGGTGGGGTGGGGGTGGGCGATGGAGGGTGTGCACTGTGGGACGGATGGGGTGGGGGTGGGGTGGGTGATGGCGGTGTGCACTGTGGGACGGATGGGGTGGGGGTGGGGTGGGTGATGGCGGTGTGCACTGTGGGACGGTCGGAGGTGGGGGGTGGGGGTGGGCGATGGAGCTGTGCACTGTGGGACGGATGGAGGTGGGGTGGGGGTGGGCGATGGAGGTGTGCACTGTGGGACGGATGGAGGTGGGGTGGGGTGGGCGATGGAGGTGTGCACTGTGGGACGGATGGAGGTGGGGGTGGGGTGGGCGATGGCGGTGTGCACTGTGGGACGGATGGAGGTGGGGGTGGGTTTGGGCGATGGAGGTGTGCAGTGTGGACGGATGGAGGTGGGGGTGGGCGATGGCGGTGTTGCACTATGGGACGTTCGGAGGTTGGGGTGGGGGTGGGCGTTGGAGGTGTGCACTGTGGGACGGATGGAGGTGGGGGTGGGCGATGGCGGTGTGCACTGTGGGATGGATGGGGGTGGGGGGTGGGGTGGGCGATGGCGGTGTGCACTGTGGGACGGTCGAGGGTGGGGGTGGGGGTGGGCGATGGCGGTGTGCACTGTGGGACGGATGGAGATGGGGGTGGGGTGGGCGATGGAGCTGTGCACTGTGGGACGGATGGGGGTGGGGGTGGGGTGGGCGATGGAGGTGTGCACTGTGGGACGGATGGGGGTGGGGGTGGGCGATGGAGCTGTGCTCTGTGGGACGGATGGGGGTGGGGGTGGGGTGGGCGATGGAGGTGTGCACTGTGGGACGGATGGAGGTGGGGGTGGGGGGTGGGCGATGGCGCTGTGCACTGTGGGATGGATGGGGGTGGGGGTGGGGTGGGCGATGGCGGTGTGCACTGTGGGACGGTCGAGGGTGGGGGTGGGGGTGGGCGATGGCGGTGTGCACTGTGGGACGGATGGAGATGGGGGTGGGGGTGGGCGATGGAGCTGTGCACTGTGGGACGGATGGGGGTGGGGGTGGGGTGGGTGATGGAGGTGTGCACTGTGGGACGGATGGGGGTGGGGGTGGGGTGGGCGATGGCGGTGTGCACTGTGGGACGGATGGAGGTGGGGTGGGGTGGGCGATGGAGGTGTGCACTGTGGGACGGATGGAGGTGGGGGTGGGGTGGGCGATGGCGGTGTGCACTGTGGGACGGATGGAGGTGGGGGTGGGTTTGGGCGATGGAGGTGTGCAGTGTGGACGGATGGAGGTGGGGGTGGGCGATGGCGGTGTGCACTATGGGACGTTCGGAGGTTGGGGTGGGGGTGGGCGTTGGAGGTGTGCACTGTGACGGTCGGAGGTGGGGGTAGGGGTGGGTGATGGCGGTGTGCACTGTGGGACGGATGGAGGTGGGGTGGGCGATGGCGGTGTGCACTATGGGACGGTCGGAGGTGGGGGTGGGGGTGGGCGATGGAGGTGTGCACTGTGGGACGGATGGAGGTGGGGGTGGGGGTGGGTGATGGCGGTGTGCAGTGTGGATGGATGGAGGTGGGGTGGGGTGGGCGATGGCGCTGTGCACTGTGGGATGGTCGGAGATGGGTGTGGGGTGGGCGATGGCGGTGTGCACTGTGGGACGGATGGAGGTGGGGGTGGGGGTGGGCGATGGCGGTGTGCACTGTGGACGGATGGAGGTTGGGGTGGGGGTGGGCGATGGCGGTGTGCACTGTGGACGGTCAGAGGTGGGGGTGGGGGTGGGCGATGGCGGTGTGCACTGTGGGACGGATGGAGGTGGGGGTGGGCGATGGCGGTGTGCACTGTGGGACGGATGGAGGTGGGGGTGGGGTGGGCGATGGAGCTGTGCACTGTGGGACGGATGGGGTGGGGGTGGGGTGGGCGATGGAGGTGTGCACTGTGGGACGGATGGGGGTGGGGGTGGGCGATGGAGCTGTGCTCTGTGGGACGGATGGGGGTGGGGGTGGGGTGGGCGATGGAGGTGTGCACTGTGGGACGGATGGAGGTGGGGGTGGGGTGGGCGATGGCGGTGTGCACTGTGGGATGGATGGGGGTGGGGGTGGGGTGGGCGATGGCGGTGTGCACTGTGGGACGGTCGAGGGTGGGGGTGGGGGTGGGCGATGGCGGTGTGCACTGTGGGACGGATGGAGATGGGGGTGGGGGTGGGCGATGGAGCTGTGCACTGTGGGACGGATGGGGGTGGGGGTGGGGTGGGTGATGGAGGTGTGCACTGTGGGACGGATGGGGGTGGGGGTGGGGTGGGCGATGGAGGTGTGCACTGTGGACAGTCAGAGGTGGGGGTGGGTGATGGCGGTGTGCACTGTGGGACGGATGGGGGTGGGGGTGGGGTGGGTGATGGAGGTGTGCACTGTGGGACGGATGGGGGTGGGGGTGGGGTGGCTGATGGCGGTGTGCACTGTGGGACGGTCGAGGGTGGGGGTGGGGTGGGCGATGGCGGTGTGCACTGTGGGACGGATGGAGGTGGGGGTGGGGTGGGCGATGGAGCTGTGCACTGTGGGACGGATGGGGGTGGGGGTGGGGTGGGTGATGGAGGTGTGCACTGTGGGACGGATGGAGGTGGGGGTGGGGTGGGCGATGGCGGTGTGCACTGTGGACGGTCGGAGGTGGGGTGGGCGATGGCGGTGTGCACTGTGGGACCGTCGGAGGTGTGCACTGTGGACAGGTCGTGGGGGTTACTCGGTGATGGGGGTGTCGGGTCTCTGCACTGGCGATCGTGGTGTGGACAGGTCATGGGGTTACTCGGTGATGGGGGTGTCGGGTCTCTGCACTGGCGATCGTGGTGTGGACAGGTCGTGGGGGTCACTCAGGTGATGGGGGTGTCGGGTCTCTGCACTGGCGATCGTGGTGTGGACAGGTCGTGGGGGTCACTCAGGTGATGGGGGTGTCGGGTCTCTGCACTGGCGATCGTGGTGTGGACAGGTCGTGGGGGTTACTCGGTGATGGGGGTGTCGGGTCTCTGCACTGGCGATCGTGGTGTGGACAGGTCGTGGGGGTTACTCGGTGATGGGGGTGTCGGGTCTCTGCACTGGCGATCGTGGTGTGGACAGGTCGTGGGGGTCACTCAGGTGATGGGGGTGTCGGGTCTCTGCACTGGCGATCGTGGTGTGGACAGGTCGTGGGGGTCACTCAGGTGATGGGGGTGTCGGGTCTCTGCACTGGCGATCGTGGTGTGGACAGGTCGTGGGGGTTACTCGGTGATGGGGGTGTCGGGTCTCTGCAATGACGATCGTGGTGTGGCAGTGTCATTTGATTGTCTGGCTAACGGAATTTGGGCCTGAAGTTGGGAAGCGAGAAGCTACGGGAGCCCAGTGACGGAGCCGCGACCCGGGGGCTTTCAAAGTCCTGGGGCCCCCGGGAGGCTCAGACAGGAGGCCGCACCTGCCCCGGGGCCTGGGCTCCTCGGGGGTCTGTCGGAAGGGCCTGGGCCTGGGATCTGCCGCTGTGTGAGGGGGAAGCGCGGCCGTTGGCGGGGGGTCCGGCGGGGGTCCGGCTCCGCGTCCGCGTCTCGCAGGGGCTCTCCTGCCCCGGGCCGGCGTGGCCGGGCGCCTGTCCGCCGAGGGCACTGTCGGGGCGCTCCGGGGCCCCTCCTGGCTCCCTCTGCCGATGTTCCTGGTGCCCCGGAGCCGCCCTCCCAGGGGTGGCCCCAGGCCTGACTGGAGTCCCAGCGTGCAAACAGCGGAACCGCTGGACGCTGATGGGAAAGTTCCGGACACCTCAGTTCACAGCCGGCTGGCCTCGGCGAGGGCGCGGGAGCCCCGGCCGCCCCGGCCCGGGGGGAAGGAAGCCCCGGCAGCAAGCGGCTGGGCGCCCATCCTGGCCAGGCTAAGCGGGGGGGGGGGGGGACCCAGGAAGCCCCCTCTCGGGGAACCTGAGCCGGCCCTGCTCCCATGTTGTCACAGCACCAGCCTCCTCCCGCGGCCGGGCCGGTGAGTCACGGGCCCCACTGGGAACACGACGGGGCCTCCCCGGGGACGGCGGGAGGAAGGGTGGGGCGCGGGGGAGGGGCCAGGCGCCACCTCGGGGGGCCGGGACCTTGCGCGGGGGGGGGGGCAGAACTAGGAGGACGACAGGCCCACTGCCCCACATCTGGCAGCCCCTCTGGGACCAGCCGTGTAGCCTCGAGGCCCCACCGACCACCGCCACCGAGCGGACACCGGCCCGGGCGGGACAGGCCGACGGCAGAGGCGGAGGCCCCGAGAGAGCGAGCCCAGCACGTGCCCCACCTGACCCCCAAGGGGGCGATGCTGGCTCTCAGCTCCCCACGGGGGGGGGGGCTCTAGGGGCCCAGCTCCGCCCTGCGGGAGGTCTCCAAGAGGCTGAGATCAATGTGGGAAAGGGTGGACGGGCCACCGACGCAGGACGGAGCAGCTGGGTCCCAGCACCCCCCCCCCAAGCCCTGGGAGCGGAGGACTGAGCCCTGGCATGGGGGACAGAGCCCCGAGCGCCCCAGGCCCCTTCTCCAGCCCAGCCCGGCCCAGCAGGGCCCCCCTTCTGCTCCTCCGGTCCCCAGGAACAACCACAGCCATCTCTACCCGTGGGGGCTTTATTCCCCGCCATCGCACAGCCAGTGTGTGAGGCGGGGAGACCGTGCACATCAGTAAGGGCGGCGCGGGCTGGGCGTGCAAACACGTTTCCCCACAAGCGCCGAGCAGGACGCGCGGTCGTCTGGGTCACCTTCCCGGGCAGCGCGGCAGAGCAGCCCGGCCGCCCCTGGACCTGGGCTCGCGCTCGCCCCCCCCCCCCCCAGCGTCTCAGACGCGTGGTGTGTGCATTTCACCCCAACCGTGCCGGCTCTAACGTCAAAACCCACTGCACCTCTTCACATCAACTTCACAGTAACAGCACAGAAGACAACACGTTCAGTGTTCAAATCCAAGGGTGGGTGTCTGCCTCCCCCTGACCCCAAGCGCCCGGGGGAAACCAGAGACGCAGCGGCGCTGGCTCCCCGTGGGCAGGGCCGGGGTGGCGGGGCGGCGGGGCTGCGGGCAGACCCCTCGGGCCCCGAGGTCAGGAGCCAGACGCTCAGAAGCAGGGCTTCCCTCCCTCAGCTCTCGCGACTGGAGCCCAAAGCGCCACCGAGAGGAGCTGCAGACACCGCAGGCGCGCCCGGGCCCGCAGGGGCTGCAGAGGGTCCTGTGCAGCTCGGGGGGAGCCAGCCGTCCCTTTACTCCAGCCCAGCCGGCTGGGATAAACGCGCCAAGCGTGGGGGGGGCAATAACTGAGACCTGGCTGGACTCCGCTCTCAGTGCCACTTCCACGGGGCCTGGGGACCGCAGGCGTCCAGGCAACCCTGCCGCCAGGGGCTGGGGCTCCCCGTCTCCCTCCCCTGCCCCACCTCCCTGCAGCGGGACTCGCCCGGAGAGTGGGTGGGCCGGCCGCTGCCAAGGCGGAGGCGTGTCCTTCACGAGGGCCGGGCACCAGCCTCCCCAGGCTGTGGGCAAAGGGGGGAGCCGGCCTCCCCTCTCCCGCGCAGCCCCACGCCCCGTGGGGGAGGCCAGAGGCTGCCCTGCGGACCAAGGCGCCACGCGTGACCGGAAGCGGCCCCGGGGCCCCGCGGGGACCTGCAGGAGCCCAGCAGCCTTTGCCCCTGGAACTCGTCAGCTCACAGCAGGGGCTCACTTGTCTGCCTCCCGAGGAGCACCCCGAGTCCGGCACCCAGCCTGTCCTCCCGAGGAGCACCCCGAGTCCGGCACCCAGCCTGTCCTCCCGAGGAGCACCCCGAGTCCGGCACCCAGCCTGTCCTCCCGAGGAGCACCCCGAGTCCGGCACCCAGCCTGTCCTCCCGAGAAGCACCCCGAGTCCGGCACGCAGTCCGCCCTGCACGCAGCAGGTGCCCTCCTCAGAGGCTCTTGGCACGGAGAACCCGGTTCCACCCTGCTGCTCCTCCGCAGGCCGCCAGCGCGCCAAGACGCGCTGTCCACGCCGTCACGCGCGCCAGGCATCTTCTCGCTGGCCCTGCGACGCCGGCCCCGCCCCAGGGGCCCCGCCGGGTCTCGCGGCGCCCGCGCCCGGGTCTCGTGGGCAGGCTTCCCCATGCCGCCCGCCGCAAGAGGTTCCTTCGGACGGCTTCGCTGGCTGCGCACCGCCCACTTTCCCGACACCCCAAGTCGCTTCCTGGGGTGACGCCAGACTCACAAAGACGCCCCGCCCCGGGCACCCGAGGGTGGCCAGGGAGAGCCCCGACCCACAGGCCCGCGGGCACTCCGGGGGGGCGCGCCCTCTGGGGAACGGGCGGGAAGGGGCACTGGGGAAGGGTGTTCTGGCCTGGGCGGGCAGAGCCTTGGCACAAGGGAGGGAGGGAGGTCGCCGTCTGGGCCCCTTCCAAGCGGGGGCGCCAGCAGCAGCAGCGGCAGCTTCGGGTGGACACTTGGAGCCATCCAGCCTCAGGGGCGTCCATCGCCCCAAACTTCCTCTTCCCTGCTAGGGCTCCACGGTGAGGGCCGGCCCTCCCTCCCCCTCCCTCTCCCCCTCCCCTCCCCCGCCCCGCCCCGGCAGCAGCGGGAATCACAGCAGCAGGGGCTTGGCCAGGCCGCAGTGGAACTTGCGGACGTGGCGGTACAGGTCCCCGGACTGCGTGAACCGGCGCTGGCACCAGCGGCAGGCGTGCGGCTTCTCGCGCGTGTGCACCACGGCGTGGCGGCTCAGGTTGTGCGCGTACTGGAAGGCCTTGCCGCACTGGGCGCAGGCGTAGGGCTTCTCCCCCGAGTGCGTCCGCGCGTGCCTCTTCAGCGTGTACGCGCAGGAGAAGGTCTTGCTGCACCGCGGGCACGTGGGCGCGGGGCCGGCGGGGGGCGGCGGGGCCCGGGCCCCGTCGCGCGCTCGGAAGTGGGCGCTGAGGTGCGGCTGCAGGGCGCGGGCGCTGGGAAACAGCTGGCCGCACAGCGGGCAGAGGCAGAGGTGCCCGCGGGGGCTCTGCGCCTCCCGGCCCGCCGCGGGCTCCGCTTCCACGGGCGCCGGCGGGCCCCGCCCGGCGGGGGCACGGGCCGGGGGGCTCCGGGGCCGCCCGCCGCCCGCCCGCTCGGACGCGGGGTCCGGCTCCTCCTCCGCGCCCGGGCTCCGGCCGGGGGTGGCCGTCCGGGGGACCCGGGGCGGGCGGCCGGGCTCCTGGGCGGCGCGGGGCGCGCGGCCCAGCCCCGGTCCTGGCCTGGGCTTCAGGGACAGGTCCAGGGCCCCCGACGGCTCTGCGGGGCTCTGCCCGGGGGGAGGCCCGGAGGCGGGCAGGGCTGAGGCGGCCCGGAGCCCGGGGGGCGGGGGCGGGGCCTGGCGGGCGGCCGGGCCGGGGGCGGGGCCCCCGGGGGGCGGCGGCGGGCGGGGCGGCCCGGGGGCGGGGGCGGGGGCGGGGGCGGGCGGGCCCTGCCCCCCCTCGGCCAGCCGGCCCCGGCAGGCCCGCACGACGTCGTCCATGCGCAGGTAGCTGGCGGCGGCCAGGACGTCCTCCGGCGGCGGGCCGCGCAGGTCCAGGCGGCCGTCGTACATGAAGTCCAGCAGGCGGCGGAAGGCGGGCGCGGAGACGACGTCGCCGTCGAGCCGCACGGTGCGGCGGCGCGGCCGGTCCCGGTAGAGGCGGCGGAAGCGGGCGCTGCAGGCGGCCAGCACGGCGCGGTGCGCGGGGAAGCGCGCGGCGCCCACCAGCACCGCGCAGTCGCACAGGAGGCCCCGGTCGCGCTGCCGCCTCAGCCGGCGCAGGAGCCGCCGCCCGTGCTCGGGGAGCTCCATGCCGCCGACGGGGGCGCCGACGCCGACGCCGGCCGCATCGCCCGGGCCCCGCCGGCCCCGGCCCCGGCCCCGGCCCGCGCGGCGCGGTGCGGGGGAGGAGACCCGGCGCGGGGAGGACGACCCGGCCCCGCGGGGAGACCAGGGAGGCGGGCGGGGAGGGGACCCGAGCCGCGCGCCCAGCCGCCGGGCACCTGCCCCGACCCGAGCCGGAAAAACTCGACCGAAAGTAAACAGACGCCGCGGCGCCGGGGGCGGGGCTCGGAGGGCGGGGAGCCCGCGCGGGCCCGGCCCGGCCGCGGACCTCCGCTCCGCGCGCCCCTCGACGCCCGCCCCGCCCGTCCCCGTCCCCGTCCCCGCCGCCGTCTCCGCCGCCGCCGCCGTCTCCGCCGCCGCCGCCGCCGCCGGCCCCATTTAAGGCAGCGCGGCCGCGGGGAGCGGCGGGGCGGGGCGGGCAGAGCCGGGAGTCCGCCCCCCGCGCCCGCCCCGCCGCCCCCCCGCGCGCTCACCCCCGCCGCCCCGCGCCCCGCGCCCGCCCCGCGCTCACCGCCGCCGCCCCGCGCGCTCACCGCCGCCGCCCCGCGCCCGCCCCGCCGCGCCCCGCGCCCGCCCCGCGCCCCCCGCGCGCTCACCCCCGCCGCCCCGCGCCCCGCGCCCGCCCCGCCGCCCCCCGCGCGCTCACCCCCGCCGCCCCGCGCGCTCACCGCCGCCCCCCGCGCCCCCCGCGCCCGCCCCGCCGCCCCCCGCGCGCTCACCGCCGCCGCCCCGCGCCCGCCCCGCGCCCCGCCGCCCCCCGCGCGCTCACCCCCGCCGCCCCGCGCCCGCCCGGGCCGGCCCCGCGCGCTCGGGAGCGGGAGGCGCGGCGACCCCGACGGCGTCGGGCGGGGCGGGGCGTCCCCGCTGGAACTCGCCGGCCCCGCCGCGCGTCCCGCCCCGAGCGCTCCGGAGGGGGCGGGCCGGCGGCTTCCCGAGCGCGGAGCCGCTGAGGTCACCTCGCCGCCCCTTCCCGGTCCGCCCCGCCCGCCCGGCCGCTGCCGGGGACGGGGTGGGGGCTCTCGCGATACTTGTCGCCCGGCCGCCGCCCCCCGGGTCCCCGCGGCGCCGGCCTGCGGAGCACCCCGCTCCCGCGCTCGCGTTTGCGCCCGGCGCCGGGCCGTCCCCGGGAGGGCGCCGTTGGGACCGCCCGGCAGGGGCGCCCCGGCCTGGCTCGCGGCCCCCCCTCCCGTCCAGACGCCCCGGGAGCTCCGCCTGCCCCCCCCCCTCCCCGCAGGCACCGGGCCGCGAGAGCACCGGGCCGGCTCGGGCGCCCCCCACGCTGGGGCGGCCCCGAAGGGGGGGCAGGGGAGTGGCCGGCCAGGCCCCCGTCCTGGGCTGTCAAGGAGGTGCGAGGACACACCTCCTGTCTCTGGAGGAAGGAAATCACCAGAGCAAGGCAGAGCAATGGGGGGGGAGAGTGTTACACATTTGCACTCACGCGCACGCACACACACGTGGCCACCTGGCTGGCGAATGTGGCCACTGCCTCCCCTGAGCAAGCGGAGCAGGACGCCGCCCCGTGACGGGCGCCCTCCTTACACCTCTTGGCAGAGGGAGGGTGGGCAAGGAGGGGGGGCACAACAGGAGCCAGGTGTGCACGCGGGCCACCCTCCCGCCCGGGGTGGTGGGGGCGTGCACAGCCAAGGCTGCGAGCGGGGCAGGAGGCCCCCGAGCTGGGGCAGTGCTGGAGGCAGGCTGGGCGGTGGAGGGCCGTGACCCAGGTGAACCGACGGGCAGAAGCAATCGGGGAGCCCAAGCCTGGCTCCTCAGGTACCCGGGGACAGGTGTGCAGTAGTGAGAGGGGGACTCCCTCCCGTGGCACAGGAGCGACCCCGGGGCTCCTGTGTCCCCAGCCTCTGCCACGACCCCGGAGCTCGCCAATATCTGGCTCTAAAAGCCACGGGAAGATGCGGGGTGCTGAGGACTCATCCTTGTAATCCTAGCCCCTCGTGAGGCTGGACTCTGGAGGATCCCGGTTGGAGACCAGGCCAGGCAGAAAAGTTTGCTTGACAGCATCTTCAGAATAATGAGCGGGAAAGGCAGGGCTGAGCTGGGCGTAGCTGTCAGGCCTGTAATCCCAGCTACTCAGGAGGCTGAGACCCCAGGATCATGACGTGAGGCCAGCCTGGGCAGGAAAGTCCCGGAGAGACTTACCTCCAGCTAACCACCCCGAAACCGGAAGTGGAGCTCGGCCCCAAGTGCTCGAGCCCAGGGACAGCGTCCAGCTCCACAACCGGCGCAAAAAGAAGTGAGGAGAAAAGTAGGGTTGGAGGTATGGGGGGGGGGGTGGAGGAGAGTCTGTGGGGAAAAAAAAACATTGTTGTGCTGGAAAAAAAAAAAGAAAGATTCCTTGTTTATCTGAAATGCAGACTTGACTGGATGTATGCTTATTTCCTAAACCCGGCAACGAGCTCAGACGCACTGCCACAGTCAAGAGGCGGCCGGGACCGGCGCTGGCACGGCCCCCGTCTCCTTCAGGTGCTCAGCGCTCTGGGCGGATGGCCATCTGATGGCTCCCCTGAGCCGGCGGGGCCTGGAGCGGGGCCCGGCCCCCGTCGGCCCTGGGCGTGACCTGGAGCCTCGGGCCCGGCCCCAGCTAGGCAGGCCCTCCGTGAGGAACGGCCTCACCCGCAAAATGGGCCTCGAGACAGCCCCGGGGCGTTGCGAATACTAACCGTGGGGCCTGCTGCACACCAGGGGCCTTTTTATTATCCATCATTCACCTTCTGCAATGCTTCCCCAAAGACCCTGGCGCTGTCTCTTCTTCATTCCTGTCCCCACTCGAAGGCCGCCTCCTTAACTGGGGTGGTCTCCCTGAGCCCCCGCCCGTCCCGTGTCCCAGGCCCAGGTCTGACTGGCTTTGGCGCGCACACCCTACTGCCGAGTCCACCCTCGCAGCTCTGGCCAGTCAGAGTGAATGCTCTCTAAGTGCCTCGCGGGATGGCGTGATATCCCAGGCCTCCCCAGTGTGTGTGTGTGAGCCGGTCCACACACTCCCTGCCGGGCCCCAGGTCTGCCGGGCCAGGGGAGGGAGAGTGGAGGGGGGGTGCCTTGTGGCTCCTAGCTTGGGAGATCTGAGTTCGAGTTCCTCCTGCGGGCCCCACTCTGGGAGGAGGGGCCGGCCCTGGCTGCTGGGAGTCGGTCTCCACCGTCCGCCCGGCCCTCGGCGGTGGCCCGTGTGGTTTCAGGTGCACAGCAGCTGGCCGTCACGAGGCCCCGGGAGGGTGGCAGTGGTTTGGGCAGGGCGGCCATCTGCCCTGGCGCAGCTGCCCGGAGCTCGCGGCTCGGGACACTGGCCGCCAGTCCTGCTGACGCTCAGCAGCTGCGCGAGGTGGCGGCCCGCGTCCCCTGGGCCGGAGGACGGAGGGACGGGGACGGAGGGACGGGGGCGCGGCCGGGCCGCGGGGCCGGGGCCGCAGTTTTGCTGTGGTCAGGAATATCTGGCCGTGGCACCGGCAGGGGCCTGGTGTGGTGGGAGTGAGTGTTCTGGAAGAGGGGGCTTCCCGGGGCGGGGCGGGCGGGGCGGGCGGGGCGGAGGCCTCCGGGCGCGGGGATTCGGGCATCTCCCACCAGGGGGCGCTCTGCGGGCGGGGGGGGGCGGGGGTCACCGTGGCCGCCGTGACCGCGCGGGCCGGGCGGGCGTGGGTGTGGGGCGGTGTGCGGCGGCGCGGAGGAGGGGGCTGCGCCGGCGGGGGGGCGGGGGCGGAGCGGAGACCCTGCGCCCCGGCGGGGGCGGGGGCGGTCGTTCTCGGGGTCACGGGGGGGGGGGGGCGCGACCTGGCTCAGTTTACCCCCGCTCCTCCCTCAGGTGAACTCTGGGTGCCACACAGGCGTGACCCCCGGGCCCGGGGAGGCGCGGGGGGGGGGCTCGGGCGGCGGGGTCCCCCGCGCGCTGACCCCCGCCCCCGACCCGGCGAGTCCCCGGCCGCCCCCCCACCCCCCGCGCCCGGGGCCCCGACTGCCCTCGGCGGGGAAACTGAGGCCCGGAGGACGGGGCCCGGGGCGAGGCCCGCGGTGGGCCCCGTGAGCCGCGCCCCCTCCCCCCCCCCCCCCGGCCCAGGGCAGCGCGCGCGGGCCACGCCGGGCGCCCGGGGCGGCGGAGGCGGATGTGGGCGGGCGGCGCGGGCGGCGCGGGGCGGGCGCGGGGCGGGGAGAGGGCGGGCCGGCGGCGGCGGCGGCGGCGGCAGCTCCGAGCGAGGCGGCGGGCGGCCGGCCCAGCGCAGCGGCGCCCCATCCCCGACCCCGGGACGAGCAGCGCGCAGCGGGGGCCCCCGGCGGCGCCCCGAGTCCCGCCCGCCGCGCCGCGCGCCCGCCCCGCGCCCGCCGCGGCCTCCAGCCCGCCCCGCCCAGCGCCGCCCGCCGCGGGATGCGGAGCGGCGGGCGCCGGAGGCCGCGGCCCGGCTAGGCCCCGTCGCCCGTCCGCGCGCACGCGGCGGCCCGGTGAGTGCCCGCCCCGCCCGGCCCCGCCGCCCGCCCCGCCGCCGCCGCCGCCGCCGCTTTGTTCCCGGCCGGCCGGGCCGCGGCGCGGACGCCGAGCGCAGCAGGAAGTGGCCGAGCGCGGCCTGGGCGGGGAGCGGGCGCGGCGGCCGCGGGGCCCACGCCGGCGGGGTGCGGGCGGCCCGGCCTCCCCGTGACCTTGGGCGCCCGCCGGGCCCGCCGGGAGGGGGCGCCGCGGCGGGGGGGGGGGGACCGGGCCGGCTCGCGGCCCGGGCTGTGGGCGGGCGGGCCGGGGCCGGAGACCTCATTTCCCGTGGACAGAAAGTTGCGCGCCGTGGGCAGGGTGCCCAGGCTAGCCCACAAAGGCTCCCGCCTCCCTCCGGGGCCTGGAGGCCGCTTCCCGTACCGGGTGGGTTCCGGAGGGGCCCCTCCCCCCGCCCCACCCCACCCCAGAGCTGGGCCTGGAGGTGCTGCCCGCCCCCCCCAACTGAGACCTGGAGGTGCTGCCCACCCCACCCCAACTGAGGCCTGGAGGTGCTGCCCCCCCACCCCAGAACTGGGCCTGGAGGTGCTGCCCACCCCACCCCAACTGAGGCCTGGAGGTGCTGCCCACCCCACCCCAACTGAGGCCTGGAGGTGCTGCCCACCCCACCCCAACTGAGACCTGGAGGTGCTGCCCACCCCACCCCAACTGAGGCCTGGAGGTGCTGCCCACCCCACCCCAGAGCTGGGCCTGGAGGTGCTGCCCCCCCACCCCAGAACTAGGCCCTGGAGGTGCTGCCCATCCCACCCCAGAGGTGGAGCCTGGAGGTGCTGCCCCCCCCAACTGAGGCCTGGAGGTGCTGTCCCCCCCAACTGAGGCCTGGAGGTGCTGCCCCCCCAACTGAGGCCTGGAGGTGCTGCCCCACCCCACCCCAGAACTGGGCCTGGAGGTGCTGCTTCCCCACCCCAGAGCTGGGCCTGGAGGTGCTGCCCCCCCACCCCAGAACTGGGCCTGGAGGTGCTGCTCCCCCACCCCAGAACTGGGCCTGGAGCTGCCCTCTCCCTGCCCCCCACCCTACCCCAGAGCTGGGCCTGGAGGTGCTGCCCCCCCACCTCAGGGCTGTGGTCGGGAGGCGCTGCTCTCCAGATTGGGGACCTTAGCCAGATGGTGGATTTGGTCAGCCAGGGTTAACTTCTAAGGTCCTCCTGGGTAGGACACCGGAGCCCCGAGGGGCTAGGCCTGGGCTCGGTGGCCGGAGGCCCCCCTCCCGGCCCACCCCCTCATCCTAGGGGCCCAGTCTGGATCCCCCCTAAGTGAAGGGTGGGGCCCTGGAGGCTCCTTAGGCGTTAGCCGGTCCCCCGTGTCTCGGGCAGGGCCTCCGCAGAGCTCAGGTCGTTTTCGAGAGCCGTGACTTGCACGTCCCTTCCCTCTGCTGGGGAGGACGGGCTGGGTACCCGGCGGCCCCGCTTCTGGTGTGCGCACGCGAGCGTGCGCATGTCTGCTCACCACCCTGTTGTGCACGGGGTATTTTTACACACGGCTCTGGACAGCTGTCTGACTGGACAGCAGGCCTCCGCCTGGGGGTGGGGTAGGGCCCGGTCCCTGCGTGTCCCCCGCAGTGTCCCGGAGCCCGGCCCGGCCTCGCTTCCGGCGCCCCGGCGGCCCCTGCGGGCCCTCTCCTCCTCGGGCCGGGTGGGGGCTGCCCTGTCCTGGGCGTTGGCGTAGGCACCGGGGCCTCCTGCCCTTCTGAAGGTAGCTGAAGACGTGGCCTGGGAGGCCAGAGAGGCGGTGTGGTAGGGACGTGTCCCCCCACGGGTCTCACCGGTGCCCCCCTCCGGTGCCCGTCGGGGGTGGCACAGGCCCGACGCCGGAGGGGTCCGCGTGCGCTTCCCCGTAAGGCCCGGAGTCGGTGACGTGGGAATGGGGCTTTGAGGGATGCCTAGGAGTTCTCCCAGCGGAGGACCCGGGGCGTCCACAAAGCGTGCTTTGGCCAGGGGGAGCCGGTGGGCCGCTGCGGGGCCTGCCCCGCGCGTGGGCCCTGAATGCCGTCGCTGTGGGTCTCTCACCACCGCGCTCGGTGCCGGCGCCGGCACACCGTCTCAACGTGTCTTTGTCCCTGGCGCCGGCACCGGGCCCGGCGAGACCAGAGCTTCCCGGCACCTGTGGCCCGAATGAATGAGCCAGATTCAGAGGGGGCAGACTGTGGTTCTGGTGGGGCCCTGGCCGGAGCGGGGGGCCGGGGGCGCTCCTGTCCTCCGGCCGCCCCGCGCCCGGCCCTCGCGTCTGAGCGGCTGCTGTCCTGGAGCGGGGAGGCGGCGCCCCAGCCCTGCCCGGTCCCGGCGGGGGGGCGGCGTGCCCACGGGCCTCCTGGAGTGGGGTGGTGTGCGGCCCGGGGGGGGGGGCAGCCAGGCGGCACCTCCCAGCCCGCGCAGGGCAGCCCTCCGAGTCCACGCCGCCGGGGGTCCCAGAGGCTCGCGGGGGGCGGGGGGGTGGGGGGGGCGGGGGGCGCCGGCGGCGACCCTGGGGTGAGCCCGCGCGGGCACTGCCGCCTCACCGCCTTCCTGCGCGTCTTCCAGAGCCCGCGCGTGGCCCGCCGGAGGACCGTGAGCGCCCTGGGGAGCCCCGGCCCGCGGGGACGCCGCCACCATGAGCGACGGGGCCGTCGTGAAGGAGGGCTGGCTGCACAAGCGAGGTGAGCCCCGGCGGGGAGGGGGGGGCCCCGGGGCTCCCGGACGGCGGCCCAGCCCCCCCGCCCCGCAGAGGGTCGCGGCCTGTCGGGGCGGGGAGGGGGGGGGCCGGGGCTCCCGGACGGCGGCCCAGCCCCCTCGCCCCGCAGAGGGTCGCGGCCTGTCGGGGCGGGGAGGGGGCTGGGGCAGCGGGCTGGCGGGCCCCTCCCGCCCCCTCTGGCTGTCCGGGGAGGCAGGGGGCACGTAGGTAGACGGCGGCGGCTCCGAGGGCAGCGGGGCGGGGCTGCCCACCCTGGCTGGGGCGGGGTGAGCGTGCGGAGCTGTGAGGCGCCCCCCTCCCCTCCAGCGCGGGTCCCCCCGGTCTTGCGGGAGCAGGGGGGTGGGGACGGTGGGGGGCCCCGGGGCTGGGGCAGGGGTGGAGGATGCGCTCACAGGGAGAGCAGCGCACAGGCTCGGCCGGCAGCCTGAGGGCCTCCCCCCCCACACCCCCCGCCTCTTCCTGAGGCCGCTTCCTCCCCTCCTGGTGGGCAGGTAGGCAGGCCCACCTGCCTGCTCTGTGCCTGTCTACCACGGGGCCGCACCGCTGTTCCCACGGCCCTTCCGGGTGCCCGCACGCCTGGGTCGGGGCTGTGCTCCCCTCCCCTCCCCCTCCCCCACGGGACCCCTCCTCTCCGCCACAGGGACCCCTCCCCTCCCGGCCTCTTCCACGGGGCCCCTTCCCTCCCCCACGGGACCCCTCCCCCTCCCCCACGGGGTCCCCTCCCCTCTTCCCTGCGTGCTGTGTCCATTCCACGCCTCTGGCGGGTGTCTGTTGAGCGGCTTAGCTTGGGACCGACGCGGAAGTCGCGTGGCTCCCGCCGGTGCCCTTCTGGGGCCTGGGCGAGGCGGCGGCTGCCGTGCAGGGCCGTGGCTCCGTCCGTGCAGGGCCGTGGCTCCGTCCGTGCAGGGCCGTGGCTCCGTCCGTGCAGGGCCGTGGCTCCGTCCGTGCAGGGCCGCGGCTCCGTCCATGCAGGGCCGTGGCTCCGTCCGTGCAGGGCCGTGGCTCCGTCCGTGCAGGGCCGTGGCTCCGTCCGTGCAGGGCTGTGGCCTCGTCCGGAGCTGGGGGTGCGCTGACCGCGGTCCCCCCCCTCCAGGGCGAGGCTGCTGAGCTCCTCGGTCTCCGTGTGTTCAGTGGAGGGGGTGGGGGGGTCAGGCCCGAGGGGGAGGGCGTCCGGTGTCGCTGTGGGCCGGCCCGTGTGCGGTGAGCGGGCCTCCCGGCTCCGCGGGCGCGTCTGCGGGGTCCTCCTCGTGCCCCGCGGGAGGAGGACCCCGCCTCTGGGGGGCACCCCCCGTCCTGGCCGTGTGTGCTCGGGCCGCGGGCTCCGCGGGGCCCCGGGCTGGGGGTCTGGTGCCAGGGCGCGGTTTCCGGGCGCGGGGCCTGTGGCTGGGCCGCACGTCCCCTCCGGCCCGCGGGGAGGGGGCGGGGCCCGCGGGGAGGGGGCGGGGCCCGCGGGGAGGGGGCGGGGCCCGCGGGGAGGGGGCCGGCCCGCGGGGAGGGGCGGGGCCCGCGGGGAGGGGGCGGGGCCCGCGGGGAGGGGGCGGGGCCCGCGGGGAGGGGGCGGGGCCCGCGGGGAGGGGGCGGGGCCCGCGGGGAGGGGGCGGGGCCCGCGGGGAGGGGGCCGGCCCGCGGGGAGGGGGCGGGGCCCGCCGGGGAGGGGGCGGGGCCCGCGGGGAGGGGGCCGGCCCGCGGGGAGGGGGCGGGGGCCCGCGGGGAGGTGGCCGTGCCGCGGGGAGGGGGCGGGGCCCGCGGGGAGGGGGCGGGGCCCGCGGGGAGGTGGCCGTGCCGCGGGGAGGGGGCGGGGCCCGTGGGGAGGGGGCCGGCCCAGGGGGAGGTGGCCGTGCCGCGGGGAGGGGGCGGGGCCCGCGGGGGCAGGCCGTGCCGCGTGGACGGTCCGCCTTCGGACGTTGGGTCCCGCGCGCTCCCGGCTGCGGGGCTCACGAGGCAGGCGTCCGTGCCGGGGCCAGGCCCCCCGTGCCCCGGGTGCCCCTCTGAGGTCTGCCCGGCCCGGGCCCGTGAGCGCACGGCCGCGGGGTCCCGTTCTCGCCTCGGAAGGCGAGTCAGCCACGTGGGCTGCGCCCCACCCGCCCCGCCCGGGCTCCGGGGGCGCCCTGGTGCCCCACAGGGGCCTCGGCTCCTCTCCCCCGTGCCCGCCCGGCCCCCCACCGCCCTGCGCCACCCTGAGCACAGCAGCGCTGGAGGCTGCCGGCCTCCCTGCCCACCCCCGGCTGCGACGGGGGGCTCGGGAGGACGCCGCCCCGCGCGCACGCCTGGGGCAGGGCCCCCCTCCGCTGTGGGGTGAGCGCCCGGGCCGTGTCCAGTGGCCCCCAGCGGTGGGTGCCAGGCTCAGGCACCCGTGGGAGATGCGGGGGGCCCGGGAGCCCGGCGTGCAGGTCCGCAGCTCGTGGCCATGCGGGGCGGGGGCCCAGCGGGCGGGGGAGGGCCATGCGGGGGGGAGGGACAGGGGTGGGGTGGGGAGCACCGTGCACGGGGTGGGGAGCACCGTGCACGCGGTGGCGGGACTCGGCCTGTGCGGGGCGGTTCCTGTTTTGTGAGCATTCTGAGTTCTCTCTTCAAAAACAAACAACGAAAGGGGAAGCTGGGCAGCCCGGCCGCAGGGAGCGGGGGTCACCGTGGGCCTGGCCCTGGGGGGGGGTCACCACGGGCCCGGCCGTTGGGGGGGCGGGGGTCACCACGGGCCCGGGCCTGGGGGGCGGGGGGTCACCGCGGGCCTGGCCCGCCGGTGCCCAGCGCTGATGACTCTCCCTTCTCTGCCCCTGGCCACCCGTTCTCTGGACACAGTGTCCTGAGGGGTTGGTGGAGCTCACAGAGCCACTGGGTCCCAGTGCGACCCCCTGGCCCCGGGGAGGGGGGGGAGGGCGGGGGGTGCCCCCTGCCGGAGGGACGAGGTGGTGCGGTGTGCCCACGGAGAGTTCCCAGACCTGCCCGCCACCACCCGCCCAGGCCCGCAGCCTTGCGCAGGCGGGCTCCTAGAGGTGCCCTGGGAACACACGGAGGGCACTGGCCTGGTGTGGCTGGTGTCCCCTCTGCCCGGGCCCACCAGGCCAGCTTGGGGCCAGCGCTAGCTCCTGTGTGGCCCCCACGCAGACCGCTGCCCGCCCAGCCCTGCTCCTCCGTGCTTTGTTCCAGGGCAGCTCCCAGCCCAAGCTGGGGCCCCCTGCTGGCCAGCCCCGGAGGACCCAGTGTCCTGGAGCCAGTGTGGGGAGGCGGGGGGGACCATGCCTCTCCCTCCCTCCAGATGCATTCTTTTAAACCATAAGAAATATCTGGGCACCCGTGGCTCCGCCTGTCATCCCAGCTACTCAGGAAGCTGCGGTCTGAGCATCGCAGTTCAGAGCCAACCCGGGCAGCAAAGCCCGTGAGACTCTTATCTCCAGTTAACCACCAAAAAATAAAAACCAACAAAGCCACGTACTACTGGTTCACACCTACAATCCTAGGTCGTCAGGAGGCTGAGGTCTGAGGGTTGCAGTTCAGAGCCAGTCTGGGTAGGAAACGCATGAGACTCATCTCCAATTAACCACCGGGAAACCAGGAGTGGCGCTGTGGCCCCCAGTGGTAGAGTGCTACAGCCTTGAGCCGAAAAAGCTCAGGGACAGCGCCCAGGCCTCGAGTACAAGCCCCAAGACTGACCCCAAGCCCCAGAAAGCAAACGGACCGGCAGAAGAGCGACGGCTCAAGTGGTATTGTTGAGCAAGAAAGCTTAGGGATAGCACCCGGGTCACGAGTTCAAACCCTGGGACCCGCACCAAAAAAGGGAAAGGAAAAGAAGCAACAGTCCCCACGTCAGCGGCTTGTGACGGAGGGAGGGAGCAGGCTTGTGGTGACTCCTGGGGCCCGGGGCTTGGGGTGGGGTCCCGACGGGGGCCGTGCACCGGAGGGGTGCTGGGGGGTGGCGGTCAGGAGGCCGGGCACTCCGCGGCGCCCGGGGAGACAGCAGGCCCGGTCCCCTCCGGAAGCCGAGCCCACGGCTGGGCTCTGCATCCGTGCTCCTGCCTGGGCCGGGGGGGGGGGGGCAGATCCCCGGGCCGGAGTCGCAGGAGGAGCCCCGGCCGCGGGCCCGGCTCATCCTCTGCCTCCCCGGGAGCTGTGGGCACAGCGGCGCGGCCTCCTCCGCCTTTGCTGGGCTCTGCCGGGTGTGGCATGGCGGGCCCACCCGGGCTCTCCGGGCCCGGGGACGGCCGTGTGCGTGCTACGCCCCCACGGCCGTGCCCCGCTCCCGGTCGCCGGGTCCGACGGTCCGTCCCCGGCACCCCGCGGGCCCGGTGCCCCGCGCAGCCCGCGCCCGGCAGGCAGGCGGGCGGGCGGCCCCCGCGGGGCGGCCGTCATCGGGCCGCCTGCTCAATGTGCTGGAGAAGGTAAATGGGTCCCCGGCAGCTGTTGGTGGGGCGGCTGTGCCGGCGGTGGGGGACCGCGCGGTCGCCGCTGTCAGCTGGCACCCCCCCCCGGGCCTGCTGGGGCTCGCGTCGCTGTGGAGCAGCAGCCCGGTGCCGCCTGGCGCCCTGCCAGCCGCCGCCGCCGCCGGAGCCAAGTGTTTATCCAGCACTTTCCCCGGGAATGGAGATGTGGGGCTGCCGCGTTAGCGTGGGGCGCCCGGCCCGCCGGACTCGCGGGGGTCAGTCCCCCCAGCAGCTCCTGGGCCCTGTCGGGGCGGCAAGGCAAAGGCCCGGAACCCGGGGGTCAGGAGCAGGCCCGGCCTCGTGGGCAGGGGCTGTGGGAGGCCGGGCCGGGGTGACCCCCAACGCGGGGCCCGCCCCCAGCGGGGCCCTTCCCTGCCGTGACACGGGGTGGGGGGGAGGCCCCAAGCCGGCTCAGGGGTGCTGGAGGAGTGGGGACGCAGGGGGGCTCAGCCCCCCTCGCCTCTTGGCCCCTGGCTGGACTTGGCAGGTGCATGGAGAGAGCCACACCGACGGAGGGGAGGGGGGCCGAGGGGCTGGGGCTCCCCGTGTCGGTGGGACGCAGGGGGGGCTCAGGTTGGACACGACTTGGCACTGTTGGGGTGGAGGCTGGGTGCCTGGCCTCAGGCCATCCGCCCTCATTTTCCTGAAAGGCAGATTGGAGCCTTGTGTGTCTGTGTGGCACACAGATCCATAAAAGTGTCAGGTAGGGGGCTGGGGATATAGCTAGTGGCAAGAGTGCCTGCCTCGGATACACGAGGCCCTAGGTTCGATTCCCCAGCACCACATATACAGAAAACGGCCAGAAGCGGCGCTGTGGCTCAAGTGGCAGAGTGCTAGCCTTGAGCGGGAAGAAGCCAGGGACAGTGCTCAGGCCCTGAGTCCAAGGCCCAGGACTGGCCGAAAAAAAAAAAAAAAGTGTCAGGTAGGGGCCAGCGTTGCCTGGCCCATGGGCTCTGGTGGTGGGCATGGCCGTGACGTGGGTCTGCTCCCGTGGGCTCTGTGGTGGTGGGCACGGGCCGTGACGTGGGTCTGCTCCCGTGGGCTCTGGTGGCAGGCACGCCGTGACGTGGGTCTGCTCCCGTGGGCTCTGTGGTGGCGGGCACGGCCGTGACGTGGGTCTGCTCCCGTGGGCTCTGTGTGGCGGGCACGGCCGTGACGTGGGTCTGCTCCCGTGGGGCTCTGGTGGCGGGCACGGCCGTGACGTGGGTCTGCTCCCGTGGGCTGTGTGGTGGCAGGTGTGACTGTGACGTGGGTCTGCTCCCGTGGGCTCTGTGGGTGGCAGGTGTGACCGTGACGTGGGTCTGCTCCCGTGGGCTCTGTGGTGGCGGGCACGGCCGTGATGTGGGTCTGCTCCCGTGGGCTGTACGGTGGCGGGCACGGCCGTGACGTGGGTCTGCTCCCGTGGGCTCTGTGGTGGCGGGCACGGCCGTGACGTGGGTCTGCTCCCGTGGGCTCTGTGGTGGCGGGCACGGCCGTGACGTGGGTCTGCTCCCGTGGGCTCTGTGGTGGCGGGCACGGCCGTGACGTGGGTCTGCTCCCGTGGGCTCTGGTGGCGGGCACGGCCGTGACGTGGGTCTGCTCCCGTGGGCTGTGCGGGGCGGGCACGGCCGTGACGTGGGTCTGCTCCCGTGGGCTGTACGGGGCGGGCACGGCCGTGACGTGGGTCTGCTCCCGTGGGCTGTACGGTGGCGGGCACGGCCGTGACGTGGGTCTGCTCCCGTGGGCTGTACGGTGGCGGGCAGGGCTTCCCAGCTGGACTCTGCCCCACTTGGGTAAGGCCTTGGGAACAGCCGGTGTCCTCTCTCTGTCTCTCTGTCTCTGTCTCTCTCCATCTCTGCCTCTGTCTGTCTCTCTGTCTCTGCCTCTGTCTCTGCCTCCGTCTCTCTCTGTCTCTCTCTGTCTCTGTGTCTGTCTGTGTCTCTGTCTCTCTCTGTCTCTGTGTCTCTCTGGGTCTCTCTTTCTCTGTGCTGGGGTGTGTGGGGGGGGGTTTGGTAAGGAGGCTGGTGGAGGGAGACCTGGCTGCTACTGACTGGCACCCCCCTCCCCACTGCAGGGCTCCTACCTGCCTCCCGGGTCCAGGATGAGCCATTGGTCCAGCCCTGGGGGGTGGGGGGCCTTGGGGCCCCTGGGCTGGCCACCCTCTGGTGTTCGTCTGCAGGAGTCTGAGTGTCGGCCCAGGGCCCTGTCTCCTCTGGAGGGTTTCTGTCCTGGTCTGGGGGGGAGGGGGCGCCCTCCCTGCCCCCTCGCGCGTGTCTCTTGGGCCTCGTGGACTCACGGGTGGGGACCAGGGACAGGAAGGCGTCGAGAGGTCTCTGGGCCCACGGGCCGGGCGCCCCGCCCCAGCCTCCAGAGCCGCCCTTCACCTGCCCTGCCTGCCCCGGCTCCCCGCACCCGGCGGGCGTCCAGGGCGCGAGCGGGCGGAGGCGGTCTGGGGGCAGGGCCGGGAGTTGGGGCGCAGCGGCCCGAGGGTGAGGTCCGGGGCTGGGGTGTGGGGCGCGGGCGGCAGGTGGCGGATCGAGATGGATTTCTGGGGCGCGCCGCGTGCTCATCAGCCCCCCACGCGGCCGGCGTCCCGGGGAGCGGCAGCTGGCGGGATGGGAGGCACTCCATCAGGGGCCGACAGCTCCAGACTGGCGCCGGCGGGGGGGCGCGTGGCGGGCGGCCGGGGGCGGGGCGGGGCGGGGTGGGCCGCGTGGCCCGCTCCCGGCCCGAGCTGTGGGTCCACGTCCGTGCTGGCAGGCCCGGTGGACCGGCGGCGGCAGGGCCCCCACGGGCCCGGCCAGCCTCGCGCGCCGCCCTCCGCCCCTGGACCCGCTGGGGGGGGCTGGGCTGGGGGGGCTGGGCTGGGGGGCTTGCCCTCGAGGGGCTGACGCCCAGGTACTCGGGCACCCGAGAGCACCGAGCCCAGGCCCCGGCCTGCCGCGGAGTGCCGCGGTGCGTGTGTTCTGGGGCAGGCCGAGTGTGGAGGCGGGCCGGGGGGGAGCGGGGGCCTCGGGGAGCGGGGGCCTCGGGGAGCGGGGGCCTCGGGGAGCGGGGGCCTCGGGAGCGGGGGGCCTCGGGGAGCGGTGGGCCGAGGCCGCCCGGCCTCCGTGCCCAGGCGCCCGGCGCGCAGGGAGCTTGCTCCCGGAGCCCGGGGCGGGTGCGGCGTCCCCCCGCCTGGCGCTGTGCTTCGTGCCCCTCCCCCGGCAGGTGGGGCCGGGGCGGGGCCTGGTGTCAGGCATCGCCGTCGGGGGGGGGGGGGGGGGGGGCCTGGTGCCACGGTGCCGCAGCCCTCGGCCTAGCGGCCCCTCGCGTGACAGCTGCCTGATTAGTTCCCCGTGGCTCACGCTCCTTGCTCGGCAAAATGTAAATGCGACATTTTTTCCGGGTGTCAGTATGAAAAATGACGGTCTCCGGGCGCCGGCGGGGACATCTGCTCCCCTTCCCGGGTGGGGGCCGCGGAGGCTGATGTGGCAGAACTTGAGGGGGAACGTCCTCGTGTACCTGCACGGCCCGCAGGGGCCGTCGCGTGGGTCTCCGCTGCGTGCCCAGGACTCTGCCACGGGCGGAGCGGGCTGGTGCCCTGGGGCCCGGTGTGCGTGTGTGCGTGTGCGTGTGTGTGTGCATGTGTGTGTTGCGCGCACACGCCTTGCCTCAGGACTGCTGGAAGGCCTTGCCGGTGGCCCACGCCCCATCCGCGCCCCTGGTGGTGTCCAGGGCGTGGGGTCCCCCCCGCCCTGCAGCGGGGCCGGTGTCCAGGGCGTGGGTCCGTCCCCCGGCCTGGCGGCGGGGCCGGTGTCCAGGGCGTGGGTCCGTCCCCCCGCCCGGCAGCGGGGCCGGTGTCCAGGGCGTGGGTCCCCCCCCAGCCCAGCAGCGGGGCCGGTGTCCAGGGCGTGGGTCCGTCCCCCGCCTGGCGGCGGGGCCGGTGTCCAGGGCGTGGGTCCGTCCCCCGGCCTGGCGGCGGGGCCGGTGTCCAGGGCGTGGGTCACCCCCCCCGCCCGGCAGCGGGGCCGGTGTCCAGGGCGTGGGCCCCCCCCCCCCCCCGGCGGCGGGGCCGGCTGGCAGGAGTTGGCGTGCAGCCCCGCCCACTGTCCCCCGCCTCGCAGGGGAGTATATCAAAACCTGGCGGCCCACGCTACTTCCTCCTCAAGAGCGACGGCACCTTCATCGGCTACAAGGAGCGGCCGCAGGACGTGGAGCAGCGCGAGTCCCCCCTCAACAACTTCTCCGTGGCACGTAAGTGTCCCTCAGCCGCGCGGCCTGGGTGGGGGGGGGCTGGAGCCCTCGCGGCCAGGCTCTCCACCAGGCCTGGGCGGGCGTGGGCACAGCCGGCCCTGGGCTCCCCGGCTGGGCTCATGCGGGCTGGGCACCCGGCATCTGGTGACAGCCTGGCGTTGGGGTACACGGCCCCCCCTCCGATGGGGACCCAGATCTGGCGGTGCTGTCCTCTGGGGGGGGGGGTCCTCCCGGGGGCCCGGCACGGGGAGGCATCGGGGGGCACGTCGAGCGCTCAGCCCACCAGAGTCCCACGGTGGGGTGCCGGAGCCTAAGCCCTCCATCTGCTTCTGCTCTTGGGCCGCTGCCCCTGCCAGCTCCGCCGGGGCCGGCCGAGGGCGTGGCGGGCGCGGCGGGCGTGGCGGGGCGGCTCGCGGGGCCGGTGGCGGGCTATCGGCGCGTGGTAGGGACCGCAGCGGCGGGCTCTCGGCCCGTCTCGAGCTGTGGTCCTGCGATCACCCCAGCATTTCCCGTCACACTCCCGCCCTGGGGCCACGGCCCCTCCAGCCTCCGTGTCTACACGCGGGACCTTGGCTGCCCTGTCACTGGCCCCCACAGCGCCTGGACCTGCGGTGGGGGGGAGGGGGGAGACCGGTCCCCTGCCCCAAGGGCTACCCAGGCGCCGAGAGCTGGCCTCGCCGGTGCCCGGCCGAGCTGCTTCCGCGGCGGGGGGCTCTGCGTCCCAGGCCCCCCCCCCCCCCCCCCCCCCCGCTGCTCTGGCTCTGGGCTCGGCGGCAGCCAGGGGGTCGGACAGTCAGGGCCGGGGCCTTCTCCCGGGCCCGCGCTCGGTCCAGGCTGGGGCCTCTGCAGGTAGGAGGGGGCGTCTGGGGAGCACTTTCTGGGAGCCCTGGCCGGGAGGCACCGCCCGCCCGCTGTCGCAGGCAAGGGGAGGAGCGGACCTTGTTCTGAAGGAGAGGCGGCTGCCCAACGGGCAGTTTGGGACGTTCAGAGCGGTGGACGGCGGGCACCGGCCACGACTGGAGCGCGGGCAGGTTGCCGACCGGTGCCTCGTCCGGGGCGCCCCGCCGGTGGCCGCTGGCGGGCTGGGCGAGCCGAGGCGGGGGGTTCAGGCCTCCCTCTCCACGCAGCCTCCCTGAGGCCGGGCCAGGCCCCCCTCCTGCTCAGGAGACCCCGCTGGGCCTCACCCCACGCTCGCCTGCCTCAGCCCTGCCAGGGGCCTCCAGCCGCCCAGCCGCGCACGCGCCCTCAGGGTGTCCTGGCCCGCGGCCTGCCGGCGGCGCTTCTGGTGTGCGTGCACTGTGCCCTCCCGGGGTGTGTGCCCTCTCCTGGGGTGTGGCCCTCTCCTGGGGTGTGCCCTCTCCTGGGGTGTGCCCTCTCCTGGGGTGTGCCCTCTCCTGGTGTGTGCCCTCTCCTGGGGTGCGCGCTGTGCCCTCCCGGGGTGTGTGCCCTCTCCTGGGGTGTGCCCTCTCCTGGGGTGTGCCCTCTCCTGGTGTGTGCCCTCTCCTGGGGTGCGCGCTGTGCCCTCCCGGGGTGTGTGCCCTCTCCTGGGGTGTGCCCTCTCCTGGGGTATGCCCTCTCCTGGGGTGCGCGCTGTGCCCTCCAGGGGGTGCACCGTCCCGGTGTGCGAGCCCTCCAGATGTGGGCTAGAGACAAGGAAGACAGGACCTTAGGCGAGCTGATGGTGGGGTGCAGGCAGGCGGTACGACCCCCTCAGGGTGCCTCACGCCTCCAGAGCAGAGCTGCCCGCTGGGAGGGGGGTGGGGGAGGCCCGTCCCTGTCACAGGAAACGGGCCTGGAGCGAGGACGGGGCCGGCGCCCAGGCCGGGCGGGCTCGTGGGGAGGAGAGGGCCTGCAGACATGGCCCCTCGGCCCCGCCCTCCCCAGAATGCCAGCTGATGAAGACGGAGCGGCCCAGGCCCAACACCTTCATCATCCGCTGCCTGCAGTGGACCACGGTCATCGAGCGCACCTTCCACGTGGAGACGCCCGAGGAGCGGTAGGGCGGGGGCCGGGCCTCGCCAGGGATGAGCTCTGGGGTCCTGCTCTGCTCCCAGTGCCCCCCACGTCCCCTCTTGGAACCCAGCCTTGCCCTACGTGCGGGTGTGGGCAGGGAACGAAGCGGGGGGGGGGCTGCTGCCGCTGGGCAGGGCTGGCGAGGGAGGGCTGGGGGGGGCGAGGGGAGGGGGGGGCTGGACCTCCCCGTTCAGGAGGGTTTTCTGATGGACTCCTCCTGAGTGGGCCTGGCTACCGGTGGGTGGGCTGGGGGGGGGGGAGGGTCAGCGCTGAGGGTGGGCGGGCACGCGGGAGGTGGGAGGCACACCGGGAGTGGGGGTCGGTGGGCGCCCGGCCCCTGCCGGTGCCCGAGGCCCGCCTGGCTCCCTCAGGGAGGAGTGGACGACGGCCATCCAGACGGTGGCGGACGGGCTCAACAGGCAGGAGGAGGAGACCATGGACTTCCGCTCAGGCTCGCCCAGTGACAACTCGGGGGCCGAGGAGATGGAGGTGTCCCTGGCCAAGCCCAAGCACCGGGTGGTAAGCTGGCGGCCCTCCCTCTGCCCGGGCCGGGGAACCTCGGTGTCACTGTCAGGGGCTAGACCCCCCACCCCCCCGCCACGCAGGCGTGAGGGGGCCCGCCCCGGCCCCGCCCCAGCGCCGTCGTGCGTGCGTCCTGTGCGTGTTGTGCGTGCGTGTGTGCGTGCGTGTGTGCGTGCTGTGCGTGCGTGCGTGCTGTGCGTGCGTGCGTGCTGTGCGTGCTGTGCGTGTGTGCTGTGCGTGCGTGCGTGCTGTGCGTGCGTGCTGTGCGTGCGTGCGTGCGTGCTGTGCGTGTGTGCGTGCTGTGCGTGCGTGCGTGTTGTGCGTGCGTGCGTGTTGTGCGTGCGTGCGTGCTGTGCGTGCGTGCGTGCGTGTCCAGCGCGGGTGTGCGGCTGCAGGCCGGGCCTGGGGTGCGCGAGTCCCTGGGCGCGGCTGACCAGGCCGCGCCGCCCGCAGACCATGAACGAGTTCGAGTACCTGAAGCTGCTGGGCAAGGGCACCTTTGGGAAGGTGATCCTGGTGAAGGAGAAGGCCACGGGCAGGTACTACGCCATGAAGATCCTCAAGAAGGAGGTCATTGTGGCCAAGGTGCGGGGAGGGCGTCGGCGGGGGCGGGGGCGGGGGCGGGGCGGGGGCGGGGGGGGGGCGCGGGGGCGGGGGCGGGGCCGGCCGCGCAGCGCGCTCACCGGCCCTGTTCTCCAGGACGAGGTGGCGCACACGCTGACCGAGAACCGCGTCCTGCAGAACTCTCGGCACCCTTTCCTCACGGTGAGCCGACAGAGGCGCGGCGCGGGGGCCCCGGGAGGACGGGGAGGGGGGGCATCGCCGCCGCCGGCCCCTGAGGGAGATGTCCCCAGGGGCTTCGGCGAGGCTGATGGCGGCCTGGGGCCGTGTGCGTCCGTCCCGGGTGCAGAAGGTGGGCAGGAGACTTGGCTGTTGGCACACCGCGGGGGCCCCGGGCAGCCCAAGCTTCTCGCACTCACGCCCTGCCCCTGTCCTGCTGTCCTGGGGAGGGCTCTGCCCGGGAGGGAGGGAGGGAGGGAGGGCGTGTGTTGGGGGGGGGGAGCCCATTCTGTTCTTGGGGACAGCTCCTCCCAAGAGGGGTTTACTGTGCAGAGTTCTGAGTTACAGTCTCTCTGTTAGTACCAGGGTAGCATTTTGGGCAAACTAGGAGGGGTGGGGGTGGGGTGCGGTCCGGTCCCTTCCAGCCAGGCCACCTGTGGTCCAGGTAGGAAGGCCGCTTGGGCAGCTCCGTGTCCTTGCTCTCTCCCCGTTGATTTGGGTCGCCTCAGGTTGGACCATCAACTTCATGGTGCCAACTTTTCTGAGCACGTGGCCCGGGTCCACGCTGGTCGCTCCCGTGGGCCTCACCGTCTCTCTGGGCATAGGGCACGTGGCCCGGGTCCACGCTGGTCGCTCCCGTGGGCCTCGCCGCCTCTGGGGTGCAGGGCACGTGGCCCGGGTCCACGCTGGTCGCTCCCGTGGGCCTCGCCGCCTCTGGGGTGCAGGGCACGTGGCCCGGGTCCACGCTGGTCGCTCCCGTGGGCCTCGCTGTCTCTGGGGTGCAGGGCACGTGGCCCGGGTCCACGCTGGTCGCTCCCGTGGGCCTCGCCGCCTCTGGGGTGCAGGGCACGTGGCCCGGGTCCACGCTGGTCGCTCCCGTGGGCCTCGCTGTCTCTGGGGTGCAGGGCACGTGGCCCGGGTCCACGCTGGTCGCTCCCGTGGGCCTCGCCGCCTCTGGGGTGCAGGGCACGTGGCCCGGGTCCACGCTGGTCGCTCCCGTGGGCCTCGCTGTCTCTGGGGTGCAGGGCACGTGGCCCGGGTCCACGCTGGTCGCTCCCGTGGGCCTCGCCGCCTCTCTGGGCATAGGGCACATGGCCCGGGTCCACACTGCTCACGTCTGCAGGCCTTCACAGCATGTGGCGTGGCATGTGGCCCCGTGGGGCCGCTCTAGCTGTGCGTCTGTTTCAGGCCCTGAAGTACTCCTTCCAGACCCACGACCGCCTCTGCTTCGTCATGGAGTACGCCAACGGGGGCGAGGTAGGCGGGGCCCGGGAGCGTGGGTGTGGCCTCCCTCATGGAGTACGCCCACGGGGGTGAGGTAGGCGGGGCCCGGGAGCGTGGGTGTGGCCTCCCTCATGGAGTACGCCCACGGGGGCGAGGTAGGCGGGGCCCGGGAGCGTGGGTGTGGCCTCCCTCATGGAGTACGCCCACGGGGGCGAGGTAGGCGGGGCCCGGGAGCGTGGGTGTGGCCTCCCTCATGGAGTACGCCCACGGGGGCGAGGTAGGCGGGGCCCGGGAGCGTGGGTGTGGCCTCCCTCATGGAGTACGCCCACGGGGGTGAGGTAGGCGGGGCCCGGGGAGCGTGGGTGTGGCCTCCCTCAGGAACCACAATGTCACTGCTCCGCTGGTCACGTGATACCTGTGGTCAGCAACTGCCTGTTGCCAGGTGGCCTGTTCCCACGACGTTGGGGTCTCCAGGCTCCCGGTCAGCCCCTTCCCTGTCCTCTGACCGGTGGGTTACCACCCTCCATGGCCCCGCCTCAAGCTCCCCTCCTGCACGCAGCTCTTCTTCCACCTGTCCCGCGAGCGCGTGTTCTCTGAGGACCGGGCCCGCTTCTACGGCGCTGAGATTGTGTCAGCCCTGGACTACCTGCACTCGGAGAAGAACGTGGTGTATCGGGACCTCAAGGTGCGCCCTGGGCCTGGGGGGGGGCGTGGGGGCTGAGGTCTCAGGTGCCTGGGCCTGGGGGGGAACATGGGGGCTGAGATCTCAGGTGCGGCCTGGGGGTGGGCCTGGGGGGGCATGGGAGCTGAGATCTCAGGTGCGGCCTGGGGGTGGGCCTGGGGGGGATGGGGGCTGAGATCTCAGGTGCGCCCTGGGCCTGGGAGGGGGGCGTGGGGGCTGAGATCTTAGGTGCGCCCTGGGCCTGGGAGGGGGGCGTGGGGGCTGAGATCTCAGGTGCGCCCTGGGCCTAGGGGGGGCTGAGATCTCAGGTGCCTGGGCCTGGGGGGGGGCTGAGATCTCAGGTGCGCCCTGGGCCTGGGGGTGGGGGGGTTGAGGTCTCAGGTGCCTGGGCCTGGGGGGGAGCGTGGGGGCTGAGATCTCAGGTGCGGCCTGGGCCTGGGGGGGGTGGGGGCTGAGATCTCAGGTGCGCCCTGGGCCTGGGGGGGTGGGGGCTGAGGTCTCAGGTGCGCCCTGGGCCTGGGGGGGGTGGGGGCTGAGATCTCAGGTGCGCCCTGGGCCTGGGAGGGGCCATGGGGGCTGAGGTCTCAGGTGCGGCCTGGGGGGGGGTGGGGACTGAGGTCTCAGGTGCCTGGGCCTGGGGGGGGCTGAGGTCTCAGGTGCAGCCTGGGCCTGGGGGGGATGGGGCTGAGGTCTCAGGTGCCTGGGCCTGGGCGGGGGTGGGGACTGAGGTCTCAGGTGCCTGGGCCTGGGGGGGGGCTGAGGTCTCAGGTGGGCCCTGGGCCTGGGGGGGGGGCGGGGGCTGAGGTCTCAGGTGCCTGGGCCTGGGGGGGAGCCCAGCCCCGCCCTGACCGGAGCCCCACACAGCTGGAGAACCTCATGCTGGACAAGGACGGGCACATCAAGATCACGGACTTCGGGCTGTGCAAAGAGGGCATCAAGGACGGGGCCACCATGAAGACCTTCTGTGGGACGCCCGAGTACCTGGCTCCGGAGGTCAGCGGGGCCCCCCGCAGGCCGCCCCGCCCCGGGCCCCCCTCCCCCGGTCCCCCTCCCCCTCCCGGGCCGGGCACGCGGTGATGCTGAGGCCCCCGCAGGTGCTGGAGGACAACGACTACGGCCGGGCGGTGGACTGGTGGGGGCTGGGCGTGGTCATGTACGAGATGCTGTGCGGCCGCCTGCCCTTCTACAACCAGGACCACGAGAAGCTCTTCGAGCTCATCCTCATGGAGGAGATCCGCTTCCCGCGCACGCTCGGCCCCGAGGCCCGGTCCCTCCTGGCTGGGCTGCTCAAGAAGGACCCCAAGCAGAGGTGAGGGCCGGGCCGGCCCCCGGGGCCAAGGCCCAGCCGGGCAGAGGGCCCCCCCCACCCCAAGCCCGCCGTGGAGGCGTCCCCCACGCCGGCCCGCGGGGCGGCCCTGAGCCTGGTCCGTCTGCTGCCGCAGGCTCGGGGGAGGCTCCGAGGACGCCAAGGAGATCATGCAGCACCGCTTCTTCGCCAACATCGTGTGGCAGGACGTGTACGAGAAGAAGGTACGCCCCCCACCCCCGCCCCTGCCCCCGCCCCTGCCCTCGCCTGGGGGGAGGGCCGCCTCCACTGCCTCCTGTGCTCTTCAGGATCTCACCAGCCCTCCCTCCCCCGCGCCCTCACCCGCCCCCCAGCCGCCATGCCCTCACCAGCCCTCCCTCCCCCGCGCCCTCACCCGCCCCCCAGCCGCCATGCCCTCACCAGCCCTCCCTCCCCCGTGCCCTCCCCAGCCCTCCCTCCCCCGCGCCCTCACCCGCCCCCCAGCCGCCACGCGTGTCTGTCTGCGCGCCCGCCCTCCCCCTGCACGGAGCCACGTGCCCTGGAAGCCCGGGCTTGCCCGGCGGCTCTGGCTGGGGCCTGCCTCGCCCGTGCTAAGGCCCCACGCAGGGCCTCCTCCTGTAGAGGGGCTCTGTGCACACCCCCTTCCCACGGCTGGGGGCTGGCTGAGGGGGCACCGTCACCCGCCCTCCGGGTCCCACCTCGGTCCTGCTGCTGCGAGGACAGCCTGCCCTGGGCCAGCACCGGCTTTTCTGTGACTGGGGGATGGGACGGGACTGCTCCCCGCCGCCCACGCCCCGTGCTCGCTCCCCGCGCTTCGCCCCTGAGGGACCCTGGGGTTGCACCTGCCAGCCGGTGCGGAGCCGTGCTGGAGCCCATGTGCAGCCTGCCCTGGACGGCCACAGCCGACCCCACAGGACCGGCCGGGCCGGGCAGCCGCCAGTTCCCGGCTTCCCTACGGCCTCTGGCCCCGTCCACTGAGGGGTGGGGGATGCACAGTCCCCAGTCCTGCCCAGAGACCGCGCGAGGCCCTAAGTGGCAGCACAGCCGCCCGGCCGGACCCGGGGGTGGTGCCGGAGGCTCCTGCCTCCTGCCCGGGTGGAGCTGGTGCGTTGCTGTGTGCCCTGGGCGGTTGCTCTGTGTTTCTGTCCTCCCCCCTCCCGTCCAGGGAGAAGGGAGAGGGCATCCCTGCCACGGGGGCGCGACGGCCGGGTGGGGGGTTCTTCAGAGCACCTGCTGCTTTGGGCCCCCCGCCCCTGGCTGTCTCCTTTCTGGGCGGCCAGTCCGCCCGGGGACAGCCCTCCTAAGGACCGCGCAGGGCCCACAGCCTGCACCCTCCCGTCCACCGCAGCTCAGCCCGCCCTTCAAGCCCCAGGTCACGTCGGAGACAGACACCAGGTATTTTGACGAGGAGTTCACGGCCCAGATGATCACCATCACGCCACCGGACCAAGGTAGGGCTCCCCCCACGGCCCCTGGCCTCCTGGGAGGCCTTGCACATGCCGGGGCCCCGGCGTGGGGGGGGCTGGCGTGGGGGGGGCCCGGCGTGGGGGGGACCGGCGTCCCCGCGGGCCGGCCGCCCAGGGCCCGGGTCTGAACCGCCCCCTGCCTGCAGATGACAACATGGAGACGGTGGACAGCGAGCGGAGGCCCCACTTCCCCCAGTTCTCCTACTCGGCCAGCGGCACAGCCTGAGGGGCCCCGCGCCCCCGACGGCCTGCAGCGGAGGGGTGGGAGGGGAGGGGCGGGGCGGGCAGGCGGGGGGACGACGCCTACTGTGGGTGGCGTTCTGCTTCCCGCCAGG
This sequence comes from Perognathus longimembris pacificus, assembly GCF_023159225.1. Taxonomy (NCBI): domain Eukaryota; kingdom Metazoa; phylum Chordata; class Mammalia; order Rodentia; family Heteromyidae; genus Perognathus; species Perognathus longimembris. Next base: position 61,983,094 of record NC_063174.1, on the reverse strand, counting down.
TCAGGAGGGAAATTATCCTGCGGGTTTTTTTTCTTAATTTATTTCATCCAAGTTGTTCTCCAGATGTGGCCTGGGCCCTGGGAACAACCAGATTCACGTAGGGAAACGTCAAGGACTTCCGCCGCCACGGGCAGCGTGGGGCCGGCGGGTCTGGGGGGGTCCTGTCCCTTCCCCACCGTGCCCCCCATCCCAGCTGCCCCCCGCCAGCAACCTCACGGCGGTGTGCCGTGGGCACCCTGCCCCGGGGGGCACCCAGAGCTGGCAGCCTCCGTCCCGGTGGACCCCAGGACGAGGCCTGCGGGTGGGGTGGGCGGGTGGGGGCGCGGCTGGGGCGTGTGCCTGCCCCGTGGCGGGAAAGCCCCCGCCCTCCGCGTCACGGCCTCAGACGGCTGCATCGTAGCACTTGTCCCCTTAGACGCTTCTCGGTGGCGGTGCCCTGGCCCGCCCCCCGGCCGGACGCTCCGCCCACTGCTGCACCATACCGTTTTTTACATTCAACTCCAGCATTTTTACTATTACAATAAACTTTCCCTCCAAATTCTTCAATAAAAACCGCTTTTCAAGTCTGTGGCTGGCTTTGTGGCAGGGAGGGCCAGCGGGAACACCCGGCCCTCTCTGCCCCTCCTTGGCCTGCACCACCCGGAGGGTTAGGGTGAAAGCCCGCCGGTGCTCGCCCGGGGGTCTAGCAGGCCTGGCCTCTGACCTGGCTCCGATGCCTTTCAAGACATGTCCACCCAGCAGGACACGCCTGGGGGAAGTGGGATGTTGACCCAGAGCAGTGCCCGAGCCCCAAGGAGAACGGGGGCCTCGGGGTGTCGCCCGCATAGGTCAGTGTTGGAAGCCAGGGGCGCGAGGATCCGGCGCCTGCACTGGTGGCTGCGGAGGGTGCTGGCGCCACCTGGTGGCTGCCTGGAAGAACGCCCTCCGCCAGGGGGTGGGTGCCCGGGCCACGGGTGGCACCGGGCCCCCGAGCGCATCACCCTGGACAGGTGGAAATGTGCGAGGCCCGTCGGAGGCGTGCAGGTACGGAGGGGGTGGGGCGTGGGGACAGCAGAGTGCCCCAAGGCCTCCGGACGGCCCCTGGGCTCCATCGGCCAGAGTTACGATCCCACAGCTCTGGGAAGCACAGCTTTGCACACCACAGTGCTTGCAGCGAGGATCACCGCACGGACTCCATTCTGCCAAACACGGCAGGCGTGGCGTGGCCCACGCGGTGGTGGGGTGGCAGGCGTGGCGTGGTTTCCACGGGCAGGGGCTCCGCACGGCGGGTCTGGGCCGCTTCCCGTGCCGCCCTCTTGGGCACAGCGCACGGCCCCTCATGAGTGGGCAGAGCTCTGAGGGGATGCCCAGGTGCATCCCCTGCCCCAGGAGGCAGTGTTCCCAGGGTGTGGGCTGGGAGGGTGTGCAAGGAGCCCAACATCTCATGAAGGTTCCGGAACGTACAGTGCCCTGCAAGAGGCAGGCATGGCCCGGCCCGCAAAGCCTAGCGCGGGTGGGGAGGGCAAGGGCCCTGTGGCCACAGAGGGTGAGCGGCAAGAACCAGCCAGCGGGCATTAGGGGACTCACAGCAGGAGGAAAGCTACCAGCGGCTCTAGCACGACTCCCCGCGAGCAGGAAGGCTGGAGCTGGGGGAGGCCTGGGCCCCCCTTCCCCAGACCCGCTGCACCGAGCCCTCGGTGCGCGTGCGTCCCGTGCCTCTGCTCCTCACGGTGGTACCGAGATCCGCTTGCCCAGCCGGTGCTCACTGCGCCATGCGGGCCTCCAGCCCTTTTTGCTTTCATTTCCAAGATGGAGTTTTGCACTGGGGCTGGCCTGAGACAGAATGAAGTGCCTTTTACCTCTGTCTCCCGGTGGCTGGTCTAACAGGTGTGACTCACCGTGCCTGACGCGCTCCTTCTTACGGCTGAGTAATATTCCATCTCGTTTGTAGCACTTCTTTCTCTTTTTTTTGGCCAGTCATGAGGCTTGGACTCGGGGCTGAGCACTGTCCCTGGCTTCTTTTTTTTTTTTTTTTTTGGCCAGTCCTGGGCCTTGGACTCAGGGCCCGAGCACTGTCCCTGGCTTCTTCCCGCTCAAGGCTAGCACTCTGCCACTTGAGCCACAGCGCCGCTTCTGGCCATTTTCTGTATATGTGGTGCTGGGGAATCGAACCTAGGGCCTCGTGTATCCGAGGCAGGCACTCTTGCCACTAGGCTATATCCCCAGCCCCTGTCCCTGGCTTCTTGTTGCTCAAGGCTAGCACTCTGCCACTTGAGCCACAGCGCCACTTCTGTTTTTTTCTGTGTATGGGGTGCTGGGGAATCGAACCCAGGGCTTCACGCATGCTAGGCCAGCCCTCTACCTTCCTAGCCCTATAGCACGTAACTGCTTATCCGCTGACCCCTTGGCAGACCCTTGGGTCATTTCCACCCCTTGGTCATTGGGAGCTGCTGTCAACACTGCTGTATGACAGGGCAGAGACGGACTCTTTGTTGATGTGTGTGCTGGTTGGGCTTGAACGCAGAGCCTGGGTGCCGTCTCCACTTTGGTGCTCACGGCCAGCGTGCTCTCACTTGGTCCACAGCTCCACTTCTGGCTTTTTTGGTGCTAAGAACCTCCTGCCCAGGCTGGCTTCAAACCACAGTCCTCAGATCTCAGCCTCCCAAGTGGCTACGACTCCAGGCGTGAGCCCCTGGTGCCCGGCCGGCTGCTCTTTCGCAGTCTGTGCTGTCCTTCGTGTGCACGCCCGCCGCGGGGCAGTGTGCGGTGTTCTTCTCTGCAGTGCGTGCGGGAGCGAGGGCTCCAGCCTCCCCGCGCCCTGGCTGGCTTTGCTCGGGCGGCAGCCCCGCTGTGGGTGTCCCGTGGTATTGGGTCGGCCGTGATGTGCAACACCGCAGCTGTCACTGGCCACCGCGTGTCCTCCTGAAGAAGGTCCACTCGAGTCCTTGCCTGGTTGCCGAGCTGCGCTGTGTATTTTCCTAGGTGGTCTTTGCGTACATTGTTCCATGCGGGTTCTTATGAAGAGAGTACCTCCTGTGTTGTCTCACGTGCAGCTTGCAGAGCTGGGAGACATTTCTGCAGGTTCCCTCCAGTCTGCTTCGTTTTCCTTTGGCCTGGAACGCTGTCAGGCCTCAGCTTTACCATGCGTCCGACACACCTGCGTTCCAACATCCCTCCCCCCGCGTGCAGCAGTGCCGCAGTCAGCAGGCGTGACGTTTATCCTGGCCAGGGAGGAGGTAGGAGTGGCTGGCGGGGCACCAGGGCAGCACCATGAGGAGAGCCAGGTCTTGCCTAGATGCCCGTGAGACTCTGCCTTCCACGCACCAAGCCTGCAACCCCACAACCCCACCCCCAGCCCCTTTGCTCTGCTCACCACGAGGGCCAAAACTCCAACAGGGCACCCGGAGGAGACGCAACATGTCACAGCCACCGGCCTGGGCATGGGAGGGAGGGCAGCTTCATTTCTTTTTTTTTTTTTTGCCAGTCCTGGGGCTTGGACTCAGGGCCTGAGCACTGTCCCTGGCTTCTTTTCTCGCTCAAGGCCAGCACTCTGCCACTTGAGCCACAGCGCCACTTCTGGCCGTTTTCTGTATATGTGGTGCTGGGGAATTGAACCTAGGGTGTCATGTGTACGAGGCAATCACTCCTGCCACCGGGCCATATCCCTAGCCCCGGAGGGCAGCTTCAGACTCGCCCCCCTCCCGGCCCAGTCTCCCCGCTGCTGGGATGAGAGCCCCACGCCCAAGTTTTCCTTGCTTCCTTCCGTGCTTATCTTCTCCAGGCCTGGGGCTTGAACTCCAGCCCCTGGGCTTCTTTTGCTCAAAGCTAGGCCTTGAGGCTTTCTGTGTATGTGGTGCTGAGGACTGGAACCCAGGGCTGCAAGCATGCTAGGCAGGCGCTCTCCCACTGAGCTGCATTCCGGCCCCCAAGTTCTTCTCTAAATCACTGGTTACTAGGGGTGACGGCAGCAGGTGCAGGTGTGAATGAGTGCACAGCCCCCCCCCCACCACGCGGGTCGCCCGGGCCGCAGGGCAGGAGCCAGGCAGCAGGAGGCGATGGCCTCGGGAGAGACAGGGAGGGTGAAGGCCGAGGCCCCTGGATGCTTCCGGATACTTCCTGAAGCGTGATGCTCGCCAAAAAGCATCCAACGAGCTCCTGCGAACCCAGATCCTTAAGCTGAGCACGCGTGGCCTCCACGGCGTTTTCCAGGCTGTGTTCGAAACTGAATTTCAAAGGCGGCACCGCTGCCTGCCCCTGCGGGCTGCCAGTCCGCCGCTGTTACCTCTGTCCCCCGCGGTGGCCCCTCTTCCCCGCCGCTTTTAAGGGGTCTGACCACGCAGCCCCCATTTTCTCCGTGGGTTTGTGGAGCCTCTGGGGCGCGGCTTCCTGACTGTGGCGCGGCTGCCCTCTCCTGGGCACTGGCGACCATGGCCTCGCCAGCTCTTCCCCGCTCTGCTCCGCTGTGCTCTGCCTCACCGGCCCGCGCCCTTCCCCTGCTCTGCTCTGCTCTGCTGTCCCTCACCGGCCCGCGCCCTTCCCCTGCTCTGCTCTGCTCTGCCTCACCGGCCCGCCTGCGCCCTTCCCCTGGCTCTGCTCTGCTCTGCCCTGCCTCACCGGCCCGCCTGCGCCCTTCCCCTGGCTCTGCTCTGCTCTGCCCTGCCTCACCGGCCCGCCTGCGCCCTTCCCCTGGCTCTGCTCTGCTCCGCTGTCCCTCACCGGCCCGCGCCCTTCCCCTGCTCTGCTCTGCTCTGCTGTCCCTCACCGGCCCGCGCCCTTCCCCTGCTCTGCTCCGCTGTGCTCCGCTGTCCCTCACCGGCCCGCGCCCTTCCCCTGCTCTGCTCCGCTGTGCTCCGCTGTCCCTCACCGGCCCGCGCCCTTCCCCTGCTCTGCTCTGCTCTGCTCTGCTGTCCCTCACCGGCCCGCGCCCTTCCCCTGCTCTGCTCTGCTCTGCTCTGCTCTGCTGTCCCTCACCGGCCCGCGCCCTTCCCCTGGCTCTGCTCTGCTCTGCCCTGCCTCACCGGCCCGCCTGCGCCCTTCCCCTGCTCTGCTCTGCCCTGCCTCACCGGCCCGCCTGCGCCCTTCCCCTGGCTCTGCTCTGCTCTGCTCTGCCTCACCGGCCCGCCTGCGCCCTTCCCCTGCTCTGCTCTGCCCTGCCTCACCGGCCCGCCTGCGCCCTTCCCCTGGCTCTGCTCTGCTCTGCCCTGCCTCACCGGCCCGCCTGCGCCCTTCCCCTGGCTCTGCTCTGCTCTGCTCTGCCTCACCGGCCCGCCTGCGCCCTTCCCCTGGCTCTGCTCTGCTCTGCCCTGCCTCACCGGCCCGCCTGCGCCCTTCCCCTGCTCTGCTCTGCTGTCCCTCACCGGCCCGCCTGCGCCCTTCCCCTGGCTCTGCTCTGCTCTGCCCTGCCTCACCGGCCCGCCTGCGCCCTTCCCCTGGCTCTGCTCTGCTCTGCCCTGCCTCACCGGCCCGCCTGCGCCCTTCCCCTGGCTCTGCTCTGCTCTGCCCTGCCTCACCGGCCCGCCTGCGCCCTTCCCCTGGCTCTGCTCTGCTCCGCTGTCCCTCACCGGCCCGCGCCCTTCCCCTGGCTCTGCTCTGCTCCGCTGTCCCTCACCGGCCCGCGCCCTTCCCCTGCTCTGCTCTGCTCTGCTCTGCTGTCCCTCACCGGCCCGCGCCCTTCCCCTGCTCTGCTCTGCTCTGCTCTGCTCTGCTGTCCCTCACCGGCCCGCGCCCTTCCCCTGCTCTGCTCTGCTCTGCTCTGCTGTCCCTCACCGGCCCGCGCCCTTCCCCTGCTCTGCTCTGCTCTGCTCTGCTGTCCCTCACCGGCCCGCGCCCTTCCCCTGCTCTGCTCCGCTGTGCTCCGCTGTCCCTCACCGGCCCGCGCCCTTCCCCTGCTCTGCTCTGCTCTGCTCTGCTGTCCCTCACCGGCCCGCGCCCTTCCCCTGCTCTGCTCTGCTCTGCTCTGCTGTCCCTCACCGGCCCGCGCCCTTCCCCTGCTCTGCTCTGCTCTGCTGTCCCTCACCGGCCCGCGCCCTTCTGGCCGGTTTGACGCCCTGTGCCCAGGCTCACGGCTCTTTCCCTCTGCGGGTTCTAATCCGAGCCGGTGCATTTTCCGTCTGAGACGTCGTGTCAGCTCAGAAAGCTCAGTTCCTGTCTGTGTGTGGGTGTGCCGGTGCCAGGCTCGAGCGCCGGGCCGGCCCTGGGCTTCTCCCCGCGCTGGCACACCTCCGCCTGCAGCGCTTTGCTAGTTAGCTGAGAGTCTTAAGGATTTGCCTGGGCTGGCTTAGAAACCAGATCCTTCCATCTTCGCTTCCCAAGCAGCTAGGATTGCAGGTGGGAACCACTGGCCCCTGGTAGTTCTTGTCTGTGCTTAGTACGTACCATTTCCTCCATCCTTTCAGAGCATAAAGAATGAACTTAACTCATGGGCAGGGGCGAGAGGGGGAAACTGAAGGAAAGCAAAGGAAGGGATGACATTGTCCAAGAACTGGACTCATCACCTGATTTATGAGTGGCAACCCCTCTGTACAACACCCTAATACCAACACTGTATTAAAAAAAAAGAACGACAGCCATTTTTTTGTCTTTGTCTACTTAGAACTGCTCAGTCCCCCGGTCACTTCTGGGTCCCACAGTGGGTCCCTTCCTGCGTCTCTGCTTCTGGCAGTGCTGGGGCTTGACCCGGGGCCTCGGCCTGCCAGCCGGTGCACTACCCTTGGGGTGCACCTCGTGTCCTTTGCCTTGGACTTTGACTAGAAACTTGTATTGATGCTCAGGTTGGCCTGGACTGCGATCCTTCCATTTCTGCTTCCCACCAGGGCTGAGATGACAGGCCACGCGCTATCCCAGCTTCTTATTGGTCGCTAAGAGGTCTCGTGAAGTGTTTGATTGGAGTCCCACCTCCTGAGCTGCCGGGACAATAGGTCACCTGTGCCCCGCTGCAGGTTTACACTGAACACCAGACATTGGCAGTCCTGCCTGACCGGGGAAGGAGCAGGGCCACCGGCTGGGGCTCGTGAGTCAGCGCCCCGCTCTGCCCTGCGGGTCAGCCTGCCGCAGCCCCGCCTCTCCTCACACCCGAGCAGGGCCCTGGACAGATGCCCTGCAGGACTTTCCACTTCGGTGCGCCAGCTCCAGCCACCAGCCCCGCCCTCCCAGTGAACAGACAGGAGGCCACACGTGCAAACATAGAGGTTTACTCACTTCTGTCATCAGAGCTACAAAACATCCCATGCGACCGCCGCTTCGCCTCCTGCGGCAGGCAGCCGGGCGCCGTCTGGTGGAGCTGCCTTCCCCCGCCGCCTCAGACGGCAAACATGGCGCAGCCTGCGCACAGCGCCTCCTCGCAGACGTCGCCGTCGCCGGAGCTGTGCGCCAGGGGGAGAGGAAAGCGGCCTTAGGGCCTCAAGGTGCCTCCCTGGGTCTGGGAGACAGACGCGTGCTAGTGCTATCTCAGGATGGTCCCCGGCTGGGGCGGGGGGGGGGACAGACGGACGGACACACACCTGGACTCCAGTCCACCCCGCTGCCCCAGGGAAGGCGAGGTGGCTCTGGAGAAGAGCGGGAGCACACACATGAGGGCACAGAGCTGAGAGCTGCCCACCATGCCGGCCACTGTGTGTGTGTGTGGGGGGCAGTCTCCCTCCCAGCCCCGCGGGTGTGGGGGGGCAGTCTCCCAGCCCCGTGGGTGTGGGGGGGCAGTCTCCCTCCCAGCCCCGTGGGTGTAGGGGGGCAGTCTCCCTCCCAGCCCCGCGGGTGTGGGGGGGCAGTCTCCCTCCCAGCCCCGCGGGTGTGGGGGGGCAGTCTCCCTCCCAGCCCCGCGGGTGTGGGGGGGCAGTCTCCCTCCCAGCCCCGTGGGCCAGTTCCGCAGGCCCTCTGACCTCAGACCTCGGCCCAGCACGCACAGCCAGCCCTGCTGCCAGAGCTCTCTCTATGGCTCTTGCTTGGCCACAGCCCAGCCCGGTCTGGTGCGGGGACTCCTTCCCAGGTGCTGCCCACACGGGTCCTGGGAGCCCCCTGGGCCAAGTCCTGACCTGCGGGGTCAGAACCCACGAGAGGCCGGTTGGGAGAGACCCTGAGAGGACACAGCACGTCAGGCGCAGCCGCCGGCCACACCGTCTCAGATGACTCGTGGACGGCGCTGGGGGCCACAGAGCGGCTGCCAGCTGGTGGGGAGGCCTGGGTCTCGTGTCAGAGAAGCCCTTGTTTTCCGCTGCCGTCCTGATGCGTGGTGCCGGCCAGCGCAAGCAGCAGGGACGCGGCAGATGCGGCAGGCACAGCAGGCAAGCTTGCAGACCCCCCTTCCTGCTCGTGACCACCGGGTGGGCTGTCCCCGTGAGGACTAAGATGTTCACGTTGGGGCTGGCGACCCACGTGGCATCTTGGTGTGCTCTGCGGCGTCTGGGGAGAGGGGGCCGGAGCGGCCGCCGTAGGCCACGGAGCCGGTTGTTTTGGGAAACTTGCGTTTCCTTAGAAAGGGTCACGAGGTCTCCAGGGAAAGAGGTGAAACCCGCATCCCCCTCAGATCCCGACCCGTGAGGCGAGGGTAACGGCCCCCGCAGGGAGAGGCAACGTGACTCCAGCAGCGCCGGGCGGACACTTACTCTGCGAGGCCACACAGGGCGCAGGCCACGGCGCCACAGCCCCAGCAGGTGCGCACGCACTGCCGGCACACCGCCTGCTCGCACTGGCTGCACGCGGCCTTCCCGTCCACGGCTCGCACGCACGAGGAGCAGGCCACGGGCGCCGTCCCGGACGCGTCTGCGAGGAGGAAACCGGCCATCAGCCCCGGAAGAGGACGGGGGACACCGGGGCCCGCGAGGCCACCGAGCCCCTCCCTCGGCGAGGGGGGCAGATCCAGACCCCCACCCCCGCCGCTTACCCCTGGATCCTTTACCAACCACCAGCCAGGCTCAGCACCAGAGACCCAGCCACCCAGGCCCTGGGCCCACCAGGCCAGACTGCAGGACAGAGCTACTGCTGGCACTTAGAGCAACTCGCCCTCCTCTGACCACGCCGCGTTCACACCGCATGCCCCGTCACGCGCAGCGTTCACACCGCATGCCCCGTCACACGCAGCGTTCACACCGCATGCCCGTCACGCGCAGCATTCACGTCACACGCAGCGTTCACACCGCATGCCCGTCACACGCAGCGTTCACACCGCATGCCCCGTCACACGCAGCGTTCACACCGCATGCCCGTCACACGCAGCGTTCACATCACGCGCAGCGTTCACACCGCATGCCCTGTCACGCGCAGCGTTCACACCGCATGCCCCGTCACGCGCAGCGTTCACACCCGCATGCCCCGTCACACGCAGCGTTCACACCGCATGCCCGTCACGCGCAGCGTTCACACCGCATGCCCGTCACGCGCAGCATTCACGTCACACGCAGCGTTCACACCGCATGCCCCGTCACACGCAGCGTTCACACCGCATGCCCGTCACACGCAGCGTTCACCACCGCATGCCCTGTCACGCGCAGCGTTCACACCGCATGCCCTGTCACGCGCAGCGTTCACACCGCATGCCCCGTCACACGCAGCGTTCACACCGCATGCCCGTCACGCGCAGCGTTCACACCGCATGCCCTGTCACGCGCAGCGTTCACACCGCATGCCCTGTCACACGCAGCGTTCACACCGCATGCCCTGTCACGCGCAGCGTTCACACCGCATGCCCTGTCACGCGCAGCGTTCACACCGCATGCCCGACACGCGCAGTGTTCACACCGCGTGTCCCTATCACGCAGTGTTCACATCACGCGCAGCGTTCACCACCACATGTCCCCGTCACACGCAGCGTTCACACCGCGTGTCCCGTCACGCGCAGCGTTCACCACCGCATGTCCCCGTCACGCGCAGCGTTCACACCGCATGTCCCCGTCACGCGCAGCGTTCACACCGCATGTCCCCGTCACGCGCAGCATTCACACTGCATGTCCCCCCGTCACGCAATGTTCACACCGCATGCCCCCGTCACACGCAGCATTCACACTGCATGTCCCTGTCACGCACAGCGTTCACACCGCATGCCCCCGTCACACGCAGCATTCACGTCACACGCAGCGTTCACACCGCATGTCCGTCACACGCAGCGTTCACACCTCATGCCGTCACGCGCAGCATTCACACCGCATGTCCCCGTCACGCGCAGCGTTCACCACCGCGTGTCCCGTCACGCGCAGCGTTCACCACCGCATGTCCCCTGTCACGCACAGTGTTCACACCGCATGCCCCCGTCACGCGCAGCGTTCACACTCACGTCCCTGCCTGGCCCACTGCCTCGCTGGTTCCCAGGAGGTTCCCGGGCTCCCTCAGGGCTGGGCTCAGGGGCGCGGCAGGGACTGGTTTTAGCCCTCGGCTGACAGGCCCTGAGCCTCTCCACACGGGTGACTGCCCGGGGCTGGGCGGGTGGCCGGCAGAGCCGTGCCTTGCTGTCACCCACCCTCAGCACCACAGCCAGCCCAGCCGGTGTCCCCGGCAGCCACTCACCAGCATCGGAAGCCTGGGCGCAGCTCCGGATCAGTCGGCCATCGGGTCCAATCAGCATCTGCCCTCTGGTAGCCCGCGGGGTCCCCGTGGGGCCGGGCTGCGGAGACTCTGGCAGGTGGACGATGGCACAGCCTTCGCCCCACGTGTGACCCCTGCAGGCCTGGGCCCCCGCGGAAAAGGAGCTGCTTGGTCCTCTCTGGGAAGACAGGCCATTCCCAAGTTTACACCGCAGCCGCCACATGAACCTCCTGTGCCGGCCCAGCGAGGAGCTCCGTGTGCCACGGACCTGGGCCCGCGGCGGTCCCTGGCAAGTCAGGGCCTCCTTGCCTCTAGGCCCCCCAGCTCAGCGGCCACCTCCTCCCGGACGCTCTGGCCGCAGCCCACCAGTGTCTGACACGGGGCTCCTCCAGGCTTCATTTTCAGCAACCACAGCTGGTCTCATCTCAGTGGATCAGGCCCTTTTCCCTGCCCTGCCCTGCCCAGCACGTCCCTCCTGCAAGCTGGAAGAGGCAGTCCCCCCACTGGGGCGTTCCTTCTCAAGTGTGGGGGTGTCAAGGACATCGGAGGCAGCTAGAGGCTCAGACCCGCACCTATAGCCCCAGACCAGCAGGCTGACACTTGGCTCACCCAAGGGGCCAGAGCCCGTGACCCCAGACACACAGCCAACCCTGAGAGCCCGAGGAGGGAGGCCCCATGACCTCAGACACACAGCCAACCCTGAGAGCCCGAGGAGGGAGGCCCCGTGACTCCAGACACACAGCCAACCCTGAGAGCCCGAGGAGGGAGGCCCCGTGACCTCAGACACACAGCCAACCCTGAGAGCCCGAGAAGGGAGGCCCCGTGACCTCAGACACACAGCCAACCCTGAACCTGGGGAGGGAGGCCCTGTGACCTCAGACACACAGCCAACCCTGAGAGCCCGAGGAGGGAGGCCTGTGACCTCAGACACACAGCCAACCCTGAACCTGAGGAGGGAGGCCCCGTGACCCCAGACACACAGCCAACACTGAGAGCCCGAGAAGGGAGGCCCTGTGACCTCAGACACACAGCCAACACTGAGAGCCCGAGAAGGGAGGCCTGTGACCTCAGACACACAGCCAACACTGAGAGCCCGAGGAGGGAGGCCTGTGACCTCAGACACACAGCCAACCCTGAGAGCCCGAGGAGGGAGGCCCCGTGACCCCAGACACACAGCCAACACTGAGAGCCCGAGGAGGGAGGCCTGTGACCTCAGACACATAGCTACCCCAGAAAGCCTACGAGGAGGGGCTTAGGGACCCTCTCAAAATACTCGCTCAGATGCCAGTGTGCTGTGATGTCCGTGGTTATCAGCGGCTGTGGGAAATTCCACATTAGTGGCTCTCCTGAGTGGAGGCCACGAGGAGGACTGGCATGCTAAGGCTGATCTTGTCCTGGAGGAGTCCTGGTCCATTCAGGGTAAAGAGGCCAGGGTGTGGTGGGGGTGGTGGCCCTGCCCTGTACTACATAGGGAGCCTCAGAGCCCAGCACCCCTCCCCTGCAAGTGTTCCAGCACCGAGAGCGGGTAGAGCCAGACCGACTGAGCTCCTTCTAGAGTGGCAGCCCTGGGGTTTGAGGCAGGCCTTTTACTGCTAGCGCCACACCGGGTCCTTCTCATTTCCAAGCAGGGTCTTGGTGTTCGCCCCAGTCCTCCCGTGCCCGGTTTCCCTGTGGCTGGATGACAGGCCCGCACACTCGATGGTTTTCGGCGGCGGTGGAGTCGCACTGGGCTTTCTGGCTGCCCGTGGGGGGGCCGCGACGCCGGCTTCCACCGACGAGACGGGCGGTGGCGCTCGGCCCCTCCCCGGGGCCAGTCGTCCCCGAGGGAAGCCTCGCGTTCCCGGCGGCCCCGCGCCCCCGCGGCGCTTCCCAGCTCCGGCTGGCTCCGCCCCGCCCCGCCCCGCCCGGGTCCGGGTCCGGCCCGGGAGCGACCCGGAGCGAGTCCCGCCCGGCGGCCGCCCGCACTCACCGAAGACCTCTCGCGCGTAGCGCTCGCCGCACACGCCGCGGCTCAGCTCCCTCGGGCCCACGCGGACCTTGAGCTGCAGCGGGGCGGCGTCCGGCGAACGGGCAGCCCCGCTTGGGCATGGCCGCGGGCCGCGGGGCCGCGGGGCTGCAGGACGCGGACGGCCGCGCGCCTCGGCGACTCGACGTCACAGCCGCGCGCCAACCGCAGGGCGGGGGAGGGGCGGGGCCGGAGAGGAGCACGGCTCGGGATTGGCTGTCTAGAGGTGGGAGGCGGGGACAATTCCAGGCGCCGCGCGGGATAGGCCTGGCCCGCGTCGGAGGTGGGACTCTGTGGCGCGGGAAATGCCGCGAAGGGGCCGGGCTCGTGCCTGATAGGCCGAAGGGCCGGGTTGGGGGCGGGTCTCGCGCGGCGCGCGGCTCCGGATAGGTCAGAGCTAGGGCGGGGCGGGGCTCCCGGGCCGGACGTGGGCGAGTCTCCACGTGGGCTTGTGTTTTCGGTCGGCCGGCTCCTCTGGCCTCGGTGATGACCCCGGGCTGGTGTCCTCCCGGGTCCCCGGTCGGGGTGCGTGGGGCGCAGCGCGGCGCCCCCTCCCTCCCGTGCTCCAGTGTGTCCGGTGGCCGCGAGCCCGGGCCTCAGACGCCGGCCCTGGCGCCCCGCCGGCCCCTAGCCAGGCTCGTGGGGCCTCTGGGCCCGCCGATCGGAAGCGCCTCGGGATTGGGGCTTGAGCGAGGGACCCGGCTTGCCGAGCAGGTGCCCCACCGTGGAACCGCACCTCTAGTCCACTTTTCCGTGTTATTTTTTTCAGACAGGGCCTAGCTTCTTGGAGTCGGTGCTGAGCAGTGTCACCGGAGGAGGCCCGGCGTGGGAGGAAGGCCCCTGGGGGCGTGACTCGGACCGGGAGATGTGGGCGGCCCCTTCCTGCCTCCGCCCGTCCGCTTCCGGGCCGCCGGGAGCGAGCTGCAGCGCTCTGCCACGCCCCGGGCCCGGGCGGCTTCTCACCACTGCCCAAGCCCTGGAGCCTGGGGCCGTGAGCCGGAATAAACCCTCCTGTAAGTGTTTTGTCACAGCGGCTCGCTGTGGAGCACTTCCTTATTCCGGTGACAGATGTATCGGCCCCTGGGTCGGAGTCTCTCTCAGGAAACTGGAGCGCTGGCCACTGCACCATGGCTCCTGTGTGTCCTTCTGTTCCTTCTGAGAAAGCCTCTCTCTCCCACAGCTCTGACTGGAGGGCCGGACAGATGCAGCAAATGCCATCGAATGGGACGAGCAGTTAGTCACAGGCTGATGAGAGTTGCTCTCTGGAAGAGCCAGTGGGAGGAGGAGCCGTCCAGGACCCAGATGCCCAGCCTGTGGGTCGGAGGAAGGGATGAAGAGAGACTTACAGGCCAGAACCTTCCCTGGAGCCAGGTGCCACCCGAACTTCTCTGGTCTAGAGGGGAGTAGAGTCCCCAGGGGGCTGGGCCACCCTGAGGACTGGGGAACAGCAGAGAGCTGTCTGGTCTCTTCTGGTTCTGCGTTGTACATGGGGGGGGGTGGGGGACACCCCTTCCTCAACTCGTTCTCCAGACATGTACCACCTGAAAATGGGTAAGCTCCTTGTCCCTCTTGTGTGCCGGGAAGTTGAGTGCGGCGGGGACACTGAAACCCGAGGCCCCTTGAGCACAGAGGGAGCCCAGTGGCACTGCGCCTTCCCACGGTGTCCGGAGACCCCAAGGCCCCTCTCCGCACTGCTTGGAAAGGGGCGGCAGCGAGTGCAGTAGGAGTCACCAGTTTTCTGCACGGTTGTCCGCCATGGCCTCTCCAGGGTGTGGGCCAGTCAGGCCCTCTGTCTAGATATTCCCTGCGGCTGCCACGTCACCTAGAGAGCCACTCTAAATGTCTCCGGGAGCATAGGCCACCGTTGGTGCGGCAAGCTTCGGTCAACAGAGGGGCGGCTGGGTTCATGCAGTGAATTGCAGAGGGACTGAGGGCAAGCAGCCCAACTGTCATAGAGGGGGTCTGCCTCTCTGTGGGTGGGGGCTGGTATCACAGCCCTCCTGGACCACCTCCCTGGCAGGTCCAACCTGGGTAGCAGCTCTGGTGTGTTCATTCACTCAGGTGGTTGGTCAGGTTTTGTGGGGAGGGGAGCAATAATGGAGCTTGAACTAAGGGCCTTGTGCCTGCCAGGCAGACACTCTTACCACTTGAGCTATGCCCCCAATCCTTGTGTGTATGTGTTCGCATGCACACGTGTGTGTTCACATGCACACGTGTGTGTGTGCAAGTGTGTTTGAACTCGGGGCCTCATATGGACAGGTTTGTGTGGCCCCACGCAGCCACATCCCAGCCCCGTTTTTCAGTGGTTATTTTTAGGACAGGACTTCCACGCTGGGTGATTGTGCCAGAGCTGTGATCCGCCTGTTTTTAGGCTTCTGATTGTCCTGCAGTCTCAAGGCTGTCACTGCATCCAGACTCCTCCTGGTGGAGATGGAGACTCTCAAGGACTCTTCTTCCTAGGCTGCTGATCTGCCACCATGATACTCTGGGTCTCAGCTTCCCGTGGAGGTTAGAGTGACAGGTGTGTGTCTGTCTCATAAACGTTCCTCCCGGCTGGCCCTGAACTGCGAGGCCACTGAGCTCTGAAGTAGCATGAGCCACCAGCACCCAGCTTCTACTCTGTTTCTGAGCTGGGTACTCAGGCTTTGTGCCTGGGATCTGCCCTCCACCCTTCTGCTTTCCGCTCCTGTGGAGCTGGGCATGTAGGCCCAGGCCCCCACACCCAGCCAGGTGATTCGTTTCGAAAAACATTCCGTACATTGGTCTCCTACCTGAGCTTGCTCTGCTTTGTTTTCTGAGCAAACACATGCCTTTGTGTTGCGATACCAAAATGCAGGGCTCTGTCTTGACCTGACTACAGCCATCGCGGTCCTAACCCCCCGTCACCCACCAGTGACCCCAGTGCTGCCCCTGGCCTGCGGGACACGGCTACCTAGAGTGCCAGCTGAAGTGGTGCTGGTGGGGGCCTGCCACCCCAGCCACGGAGGACCTGGCCAGATGTATGGGACTGTCTCCAGTTAGCCAGCAGAACGCTCAAGTGCTAGAGTGTCAGCCTTGCACAAAAAGCCAGATGAGACTATGAGGCCCTGAGTTCAAGCCCCAGTGTCTGCACACGCATGCGCGCACACACACACACACAGAGGACAGCGAGCTGAGGGTGTTGTGCCAGCTGTGGGTGCAGTTTCCTGGGTGATGCTGGCTAGGTGTACTGCAGTTGTCCGTGGTCCACTCTGCCCAGTTTAGTATGTAATTCCCCCTCCTGTGCCTGGGGATGTGACACTGTCCTGCTGCCGGCGATGGCAGGACAGTTTGGGCCGTCCTGTCCTCCTGCCCGTCGCCTCTCTCCTGCCCAGCAGCTGCTCCTCTGTAGGGGGCTTTTCTCCTGGGAAGCATCCCAAGGCTCTGGGACTCAGGAGGAGTGCTCACCACTCAGTAGAAATGCCACACGGACAAAATCAGGACAGGCAGACCACAACCATTCTCACTCAGTGGCTCCTGAGTATGTTTATTACAACATGGCTCCAACTGGACATGTGCCACGTGACC